>NC_041391.1:546541300-546558674 GCF_002162155.2 Triticum dicoccoides
GGCTTTAAAAGAAATGCCACAGTCGGGCGTCTGAGCGACACCACATAAAGGGCTTTAAAAGAAATGCCACAGTCGGGCGTCTGAGCAACACCACATAAAGGGCTTTAAAATAAATGCCACAGTCGGGCGTCTGAGCGACACCACATAAAGGGCTTTAAAATAAATGCCACAGTCGGGCGTCTGAGCGACACCGCATAAAGGGCTTTAAAATAAACAATCATAGTGAATATCCCGGAGGTAGAACCATCCCGGAGATACTCGATAATAACAATAATATCACGGGTTAGTCAACAATAATAATAATCATAATTATCACAAGTCACCAGTAGTATTCCAGTTCTAGTTTAACAGTTATCACCTCCGAAGACCGACACTAAGACCGACACTTGACCCGTCCCAGACTGTAATCCTTAACCATGGACACGGCTATTTGAATAGGTTTTAATCTCTGTAGAGGGTGTACTCTTTACCCATGAGTGACGGATTTCCTTTAGTCCATCAGGACTAATTCCGCTTACGGTCTTTTAAATGAAAACACACCTGACTTGCACACACCAGCTTAACTTACCAGTGTCTGGAATCACCCACGACACCCGTTAAGCAAAACTCTAAGTGGGGAGGCTACAACCTCGATTAGCATGGGATCACAAAATTTATACCGCGCGCAAAACTGGGGGAGCTACCCCCTCGGCTACAACCGAAACACCCATGCCCCCTGACCGGATGACTGGCTTTAATCCATGGCCGTGGTACCCTCATCCCGGCCCCTCTGTACGGTGTGTGCTAGAAAGGGGTTGACAAATTACTGAACCGTACCCTACCTGTGGCAGGGACAAGTGGTAGCACGAAACAAGTGTGGGGGTTGCTGGAACAAGACTCGATCTACGGTCGACTCAGGAGGTTTATAGTTTCCTGCATAACATGTATAACAAATATACTTCAACCAATCCAATCAACACTCATTATATCTTACTATGCCATACCGGACATACCCGTCCCGACGGAGGCCGGCGACAAGCTCACACCTACCCAAGGCAGAGGCTTTCCCGGATTCCTTTCCGGCATGCATGCAAGACACATGAGGATGATTATCATCATAAGTGTGTTTATTTCCAACAGCATGGAGATCACTATTATGCACTCATGCATATGATCATATCACATGAAATAACAAGTCCTTCGAAATGCGGTGGTGTTAAAAATGTATCAACGATCACACCAAAATATTATGCCGGGATTCAGAATGCTTGCCTTCAATGTGTGGTAAGTCAGGGTGTACTTCAAAACTTTTGAAAGTTTCTCCTCTCTTCAAAAATCCTATTTTAGCAATATAAAGAATTAACACACAAAATAAAAACAGCACCAAAAGTTGTTTTAAATTTTTTTCAAATAAATCTTAAAATAAACTAGACAATATTTGAGAGAGGTAGGAAAAAGAATTAATTCATTTGGAGTTATATTTAAAAAGATAAAGCCAGTCAAAGATTTAGTCAAAATCTGTTTTTAAAATAAAAATAGAAAAGAAAACGTTTCAGACTGGAATATGTTTTCGGAGCGGAGGAAACGTACTTCGTGGTTTTACGCTTTCACTTAACACGCGTGGCGGCGGGGTGGGTCGCTGACAGTGGGCCCGCCTGGCCCACTGGTCAGGTTTGACCAGTCGCCGTGCCCCTTCTCCCTCCTCTGCCCGAGCGAGGCGGGGCTCCGGCGATCGTCGCCGGCGAAGGGAGGCTCCTCGAGGGCATCCGAGGCCAGGGATGGATCCACCTCTCCTAGGCGGTCCTCCCGGTGGTCGACTGGCCGGCGGGGACGGAGGGGTTCGTCGGCGGCAAGCTCCGCGGCGGAGGGAGCTTCGGTGACGGAGTGGTTTTGGGGTGAATGTGGTTCCCGATCAAAATCAAGTGGGGGTTGGGTTCCTGGAGGGGAGGAGGTGTTCTTGGCGAAGAGAATTGGGAGGGAGAGGCCCTGGTGGCGATGGGAGAGCTGGGGCCATGGCGGCGGCCGCTGCTGCCAGAGGTGGGGAAGACGACCTCCTCAGGTCGATTGGCTGCAATGGGGAGACTAGGGGAGTGTACTGAGGCCGCCTGCGAACGGAACGTGCTCGGGGGCCTCCTTAAATAGGCGTTCGGGGTCGGTTCCGACGGTGGCCGCGGATAAGGTCGCCGGCGACCGTCTTTCTGTAGCCGCGGGGCGTCGTGGCGACGAGGACAAGGTTGAGGATGAGCTTGGGCTGTGCCAAGGGCCAGGTGGCGAGCCGGGGTGGCTTGGGCGGTGCTGAACGGAGCAGGGGCTGTCGGGCGGCGGCGGCGGCTAGCTCTTGGCCTGCCGGGCGCGGCGGGGGTTGCTTGGCGCATTGCTGCGAGGAGGGGAGCGCGTGGCGTGGTGCTGCAGAGCGGGCCAAGGCCGTGGGGCCAGCGTGTCGGCTCGGGCGCGCGGCTGCAATACGCGTGCTCTGGGCGCGTCCAGAGCATGCACTGAAGGTGTTCGGCGTAATGTCGTGGCATGCTACAGGTCACCGGTGAGTCTGGCAAGCCACAGAACTAGGTTATAGGTAGAGGGAAACTCAAGGGACAAGTTGGTTTGGTCATGTGGTCAAGTTCACAATGTAGGCTTGAGATCATGCCAATTCAGCCCATGCACTCTAGGTGTTTGTCAAAATGCCAAAGGCACCTAGGCTATTCTTGGAGGGGCCAAATCTTCCAGGTCAGTGTCTCTTTGGACGCAAGAGGGAGTGGTGAAGTTAGTTTGCATAAAGGAGACACTTGCTAGTGCAAGTTTTGCAAAACTTCAATTCTGTACAGAAAGCAAAAGGCATTGTTGCAAGCACTTAGAATCATCCAATGGGTCCACTCTCCAGGACTTAGGGGTTTAGTAGGGTGGTCTACAAGTAGGAAAAGGAATCACAGCAAAAGGAGCAAGTTAAAGTATAGTTGTAGTACAAAACCTCAAGTTGGACCAGAATGGAAATGAGGATGATTCACTCAAATTTTTCAAATAACATAGCTGGGTTTTTGCATAAAGCTGAATAATATGCTTCTACTGACATCCCATAATTTTGGTGGAGGCTAGAAAGAATTATTTAAAAGGGTTGTAGTGCAAGGTTGCTCTCTGGACCAGAGAAGAAAATTGGGTGTAGAGCTCAAAATATTTCAAGAATAAGAGATATTTTTGTATAAAAGTGATTCAAAAACATCACATGACATCTCCGAATTTTGGTTGGATTTTTAGATAAATATATCAAATGGTTGTAGTTCAAATATGGCCATATAACCTTGAAAAACTATTTTTCAAGAAAATAAAGATCAAGCAGATTAATTATGTAATTAGTTCTACTAATAAAAGAAATTTTTTTCTTGAGAGGTTAAACAAGTCCAATAACATATTTGAAAAGTTTTCCCTTTGGGGAAAACTCCATAATAGCAAGGGAGAAAAGGTTCAAAAAATCAAAAAGGGAGCCCAGAAAATCAAAGTTTTAGTTTCCTGGCAAAATTTTAATTAATGAAACAAGGTCAAAATTTTGGGGTGTCACAATTAAAGGACGTGCGGGAAAGAGTAGGAGCGAGCTGCCAGCGTGCGAACGGCAGGGTAGTGGCTTTCCATTCTCCCATGAAACTGGCTTCCGAGAGCCCTTCGATCTGAGATCGGACGGTTGCATGGCGTGATTCTAGACCTATGGGTGAATATCCTATCCTGGAGGGTTATTCTTAAAATTTTCAGCAACTTAGCATGCGACCGTTTGATCTCATATCCAAGGGCTACCAGCAGCCCATATCATGGTCACGCCTACCACGACCGTCGCGTCGCTCGCGTGGTCGCACCCTTGGAGATTTAACACGGTGCGTTAGGCTATCTTATGTTGGCATGTCATACATAGTCATCACTTAGTCACTCATACTACAAAAGGGTTGGCTATAAGGTTGGCTATAAGTGTATTTTTTTACTCCTCTCTATCTCTTTCTTCGTACTCCCTCTGTCCCATAATATAAGAACATTTTTGACACTAGCTAGTGTAGTGTCAAAAACGTTCTTATATAATGGGACGCAGGGAGTACTAGTATTTATTGCATTTGCCAACGAGTGACCTCTTCCAATGAAATGGTGTTGCTAAGTTTGCTTCATTTAGTTAGCTATAGACTCAAAATTGTCTTTTCACCTAGGTACACGCGCTTAGCACCGTTTCTTCCTTGGGTCACCAAACTAGTCTCTCTCTTCTTGATTAACTTGCCACATCAGACTTTATGCCTATGTGGCAAGCTTAAGCACGTGTAGGAGCAAGTACAATACCATCTTAGGGTATGCACCATGACCAAGGAGGAGGAGAAAACGGGAAACTTTAACGTTTATTTGCTAATTAATAGTATTGCATGCAATGAACTAACCACCGCATGTCGTGTTTGATAGTCTCAAGTCATTAAATGCATGCACACCCTTTATCTCTTATTGGTCGATATGTCCAGAAACAAGAAACGAGGTAGAAGTTAATGCACCGCGCCTAAGTGTTTTGGGATTATTTGATTTTCGTAAGATGACTTACACACCTAGACGGAGGGTGTGCTTTACATGGCATTTTTGCATATGTGGAGGAAAGAGAGGCAAGGAAAAAGTGGAGAAGTGGGCTCTCATGCAAGAGCCAGCCTCTACTACTACATGGTGGAGCATTGGGAGAGGCACATGTATGGAGGTGGTCAGGAATCGGGAGACTCACGCCGGTCGTAGCGCCGTAGTTAAAATGATAATGGCAAGTCAAATCACAGGGCCCCACCTGTCCAGCAATAACTCGCTGTCAAATCACACAGCCCTACGTTTGCAGCAGCCTACTCCCTCGTCTTCTCGCGTCTCTGTCGAACTGACTAGGCGGAACTGTCCCGCCGCCTACCGGACAGGAAAAGCCCCACCCTCGACTTTTAAATAGTATACAGTATACTAATTTTGTATCCATGGATTGCGCCCGCGCCATGGAGCAAAGCGTCTAGAAAACGGTGGTACACATGTACGGAGTATACAGCACGCACTTCACGTTCACGTCGCACCCAGACGGTCGGTCGGTCTGGCACGCTGCTCTCCGAATGGAACGTGTGTCATATTGCGTTCGCACACACATGTGGGACGACAATTGAGAACCGACCATAGGCACACTCCCCGGCCCCGCAAGTCGGGTGACTTAATAGAATAGGGAGACGAGCGATAGTACTAGAGAAGTGTTGTACTACGTTGGTGCCTGGACGATCCCTGCAAGACACGGAAGATCAGTTCGTACATGCATGTGACCAGACTCCAGCAGGCACGCCTGGATTGGCTATCGTCTACATATCGTGCAGGCTGTGTTGTACATGGCTATAGTTGTGCTGAGTAATCTAAAAAAAAGGTTTCTTGTCATCTCGCCAAATTTTGTGTCATGTGCTTCGGATCACTGCGAGGGTTAAACAGCGACAACTGAGTTGGGCTAGTCATTGGGGGCACATGCACGAACAGTGACTACTCGGCTGCCATCTAGGTCAAGCCGGCTATGTTAATTAGGACATCTATCAACGAACCCCTTTTCTACGAGTTTATCTTTAATTTGAGCATTGTTCCTCGTCTAGTTTGTCCGTTGGGATTCATGTTCTCTCCTTTGGGCAGTGAGGTTATGATTTCTTGTCATGTGGCATTTTTTCGTGTTATATGTTATAATCTGGCGCTTCAGATCAAAATGACGACAACTGCGCCTCCGGGCCACGTGCATGAAGACTTCTTGACAGTCATTGACGAGGTCAAGCCGGCTCCGGTAGACAAAAGAAAACTAAGTACTACTCCACTATATAGGCAGGAGCCTCCGCGCTTGCTTGCTAGTGTTGCTCTCTTCACACCGTCTCGGCCTCTCCAGATCTAAACACGACAGCGGTGGCCACACACACTCTCTCTCTCTCTCTCTCTGCTCACTGCTGGTCACAGATCCAGCCGGATCCTCTCCGCCGGGGAAGGTGAGAAGGTGCAACGTTCACACGGTCGTAGTCGGCGACGGCTCTTACCCACTGCTGGGCGCGTCCCGATCAGCCTGCCTTGCCGTTCTCTCCCAAGCACCGCTGGCGAGGGAGGGCCTCCGATCCCTTCTTCCTCGCTTCCGTAGTGTGGGCAGATCCGGCCTCCCGCCGCCCACCTAGCGACATCCCGGCGACCATCAGGTATAACTTCCTTTGAAACCGGCCTTGCTCTACTTCCTGAGCTCCTGACGTCACTGCATTTGTAACTTTTACTATTTCTCAAGCCCCCTCGTAGATAGGATCGATCGGCTGTTCGAAAACCACCTAATTTTTTTACGTTTAAGAGGTAAAACTAGTTCATGCACTCGAATCTAGTACTACTTGGTTCAAACAAGGAAGAAAGGGGGTGGGGTGGGGGAGGATTTGTTACCTGAATCTAGGACTTGGTCGAAAGAGGAAATAATGGGGGCGAAAAGTAGCAGAGACTAGCTATCCAACTGGTCTCTAGGTCTAATAGGGAAATAAAGGGAAACGCAGTACAAACTCAATATAAACCCGATCTACTGGTTGAAAAAGGAAATAAAGTGGGGACTGGGGGACAAGTCAACAGAGTAAGTCCAGCACTAGATTTGCTAGCCTCACACATTATAAGGTGGCTATACCGAACAAAAATAGGACCAACCCAAATATCCTGTTTTGATGTTTGTTGCCCGAGCCACTCTTATGTAATGCCACTGGTAAAATGTAGTAGTCACACTGTAAAAAGTAAGGACACGTTAAACCAATGTTGTTTTCAATGTAATGCCTCCAGTAATATGAATCAATGGCACTTCTTTACATGTCCTGCTAAAATTTCCCATTAAGATAAGTTGGTTCTTTTTCGTTAGAAATGCAACTGTCCTGGTCCGCCTACTCCCGCGTGCCCAAAGTAATGTCGTATTTAACGGTTGTCATAGTTAATCCTGATGCCCACACTAATATCTAGCAATGCCACTGCTTTTGAAATTGCTACTGTCCTTGTAGGATTGCCATTCAGATAAGGAACATGCTTCTTTTCATTTGATGCATGTTACATCACTTGTTACTTGTTAGTCAGCCTCCTTTCCACCTTTTTTGTGCAAACAGAGATATACATTTCACGCTCGATCTTAGTTGAACTACACAAATGATATCCAAATTATAGTTGAGCATTCCAGGAGCTTCACAACCAACCTTGATGTTGCTCAGTTTTATTGAAACTAATGAAGAAGAAGCTCTGTGGGTTTCATTTTCTGATGGAAATGGAACCGGGGCTGGAGCCCTTTTCTTAAAAAAAATTTGAAGAAGCTGCTAGCTCACGAGACATTGCTTCATTTTCGGTGAGCTGCACGAAAAGGTCCCATGAATTGAATCATCCATGTTTGTGACTGAAAGAGCCAGCTTCAGCATCCCAGTCTAAGCACCCCTAGCCTCCATCCTTGCAACGCATGGTACACCTCGCTTGCCACCTGCTCGACCCTAGTGTCACTAATAAAATGAAGTAATAATATAGTTAAAATAGAGCGAGTGTCATCTCTATCATTTCATTTCCAATGTAGATAAAGAAAGTGCTTCTCTTTGTTAAAGTATGTTTCATCAACTAGTCCCATTGTTAATGTTTAAGCGTTTCTGCAAACTGGGGTGCTTAATTTTAGTTGATATGTACAAAAATAGAGCACTACTAGGGAAAACCCTAGCAGTAGCGCGTGTTTTGTGCCCACTAGTAGCGCAGGTGGCCGCGCTACTAATAAGGCGCTACAGCTATTGCTTAGCAGTAACGCGTGCCACCACGCGCTACTGCTAGGACAAATAGTTGTAGCGCTTGTTCACTACCGCGCTACTGCTAAGGTATCTACTTGCAGCGTGTTTTCTTTCCATCGCTACTAGTATTTTTTTAGTGTATTTATGCGCCATCATACAAATATTGGTACAATACCAGCTGTTATGAGGTTTACATCATTATGTGCATAACAATGTATTAAATGAAGGTGGATTAGGTTCAAGTGGAGGCAATATGTGGTGCATGTCAAAAGTATACTACTAATCCAAACTTGATCTAGTTTGGACTAGTAGTACTTTCGATGTGCACAACATGTTGCCTCCACTTGAATCTAATCCGCCAGCACAAGCTATTTAATCATCATCATAGTCATTACCACCAACAGTATTTATTTAATCAGCACTAACACTAGCTAATAATAATCATCATAGTCATTACCACCAACACTAGCTATTTTATCATCATAGTAATAGTGTAGCACATCATCATCCTCAAACTCAATTCTAGCTAGCTAATCACTCCTGCTGCTCTCTCTTAGGTAAAATAACATAAAACATATATAGCTCTCCTCCTCGATCAAACTGGAGCATGCAGATGAACCTGTCTCCTAATCGTGGGTAGCGCATCTGTTTGTTGCCCCCTAGTACTTCTCTGTGCTCCCCCATCACATATCTGGTCCAGTCTTGCACTATTAAGCATCCGTCGCTAATCTTGAATGCACTAAAGTAATCTGTAGTATATCTTGGCCGTAAGCTGATAACACTCATGGTACCTTTAGTCTCGATCCCATAAGGCAGAACATTCATTGGGAGTCCCTGTTGAAGAACATCGTATGGTAACATACTTAGCAATGTAGTTTAGCTTCAAAAATAATGTATGGAAAAGATGCACCGATGACAAATAGTAAAAATCTTACTATCCTTCCTAAATAGATGTGACCGTAGTTCATTACAAACACTATTGGTCACACATTTTCAGTACTAACATTTCTAAATGCAGGAAGAAAATTTGTCTTTACAGTATCAAGATCCTCAAGCCATGAAACATAATGACTGAGCTCCTCGCAGTTGAGTTCAGCCCCAGGACAGTATACGGTCCTGTCTACCAAGCGCTGGACATGTTTGCTTGCACGGAAATAAGCTGACAATACAAATTAGTTGTCAACTATTTTCAAATAAACAATATCAAAGACATAAATATGGTTGAGAAACTTACATTGTGGTATAACTGGAGGCATTTGCACATCGACCCAGATGTCGGTATTACCTTCAATCTCATCTTCCGGACGAATGTCAAAGGTGATAACCATATCAGGCTCAAATGCATAAGTCTTGCATAGTGCTCGCCATGTTTTGCATCCAAAATAGGTGTAGTCGTCTGAATTGTATAACTTCGCATGGAAAATATAACCATGCTCGGTCTTCAAGTAAACTTTCTTTTCCTCCATACTATGACTGAAACCTATCTTATACAATACAAAAACTCTTGCATGGCAGGGGATACGCTAGTAGAATAGTAAAAAAAATATAAGTTGAAGCAAATGAAGCAGATATCATGCTTAATTACGAAAAAAGACTTGTCGTTGTGACTTACTGTATCCACTTGGAAGTTCTCGTCTAGCTTGATGCTGAAGCGCCTATCATCATCTAGGAAGATTCCGTCGCACAGGCCGCGCTCGTCTTCGCAGTATTTGCAAATACCGAAATCCTTCTCGTCGTCAGACATTTCCTATGTTCATAGTTAAAACAGTAATTGAAAATCGATCGAAGACAACTACCAAGATACTCAACACACAAATCCGGGACACTCGATATTTCCTACATATTCTAGCACAAGTCATGCCAAAATTCACGGAAAAATCCGGCATGACCTTTGCTAAAATAGGACATATTGAGCGCCTGAAATTTGCCGGAACGGAAATGAATCAACACTCCGGCAAAACATAGGCCACTCGAAGGTGTAACCTGCAAACATGACCGGCCACTTGGATATTGAGCAACACAAGATATACATTTCAAAATATCTTATAGGACTCAAATTAGCATGCATGCATTAAGCAAAAGTAGATCATCTCATGCGTCAGTACATCGTCGAATATTATCACTAATACATCATGAATAGTGTCATACATATAACATCACTAATACAACTAAAACTCTAGCACACGACGGGTATTGGCGCGGGCGGTGGACACCCACAGAGAAGGCACCATCACGGGATCATAGCTCCAGTGAGATCCCCGGAGAACCTGCCAGGTATTGGAGAACGGCCTGTGCTCCAACGCAAACAAGTAGCGACGGACGTGCGCGTCCTCCTCACTGACACGGTGACGCACCACCTCCGCGGAGTCCTCGAGCCTCTGGATCGTCACTGGCCCATGCGACCGCCACCAAAGAAGGTTCGGGTTAACGACAGGCTGGCTCCTCACCAACCTGCGCCCCCCGGTAGGTAGAGCCTCCCAGTACCACCCCGGCGGAGCCCACTCCCGGACATGGCCAATCTGGTCAAGCAGGTGTCGTCCTCCGCCGACTCGACGACGAGGATGTGGGATAGGCATCGTCCACGTCGAGGCGGGAAAAATTGCTTTAACTAAAAAATCACCTAATTAGTACCTAGTTCCTACTAACTAGTTCTTACTAACTAAACAGAAGAAGGTCAAATTTTACTCATTTTATTATGCATTACACTAGTGTTTATTCATCATCTAAGAAAACGTCACCTAAGAAAAAATCCCAGCCGCATCTGTATCCAATTCATTTCCACCCATAGATGAACCCTAACTATTTGATGCAACTAAAATTTGAAGAACTCTATCTAGGCAGAGGTAGGGGAGGGGGAGGAGCAGGCGTGCTCACCTCGATCGGGTGCCTACGGCGAGAGAGGGGCAGGCGGCGTCGAGGTCGGGCTTCGGGCGGCGTCCGGGGCGGCGTCCGGGGCGGCGTTGAGGTCGGGGGCAGGGGCGGGGCGGCGTAGCGTTGTGCGGAGAGCGCGCGGCGACCGACGAGCGACGGCGGCGGCGAGAGCGGAGTAGTGAGATTTGGGGGAAGTGGCCGTGGGGAAGGACGAACGCGGTGGTTAAGTCAGAAGTAGCAGTAGCGCGTTCCTAGAAACACGCTGCTGCTACATTAGCTACAGCACGCTCTGCGATAGGCGCTACTGCTACAACTTTCTCCTTTTCCCTTTTTCACTTATTTTTCTTCACATTTTATTTTTTTCCTTACACCTTCTTCTATTTCTTTCATTCTCAATTACCTTTCTATTTGCTTTTCATTTAATTTTATATCATTTAGTAGTAGCGAGTTTAGAGCAAAACGCGCTGCTACAAAGAAAGTAGCAGTAGCGCGGTTCCATGTAGATCGCTAGTACTATGTGTACCATATCGGCTAAGCCGTGAGAATTTTAGTAGTAACGTGTTTCGTGGGAGACGCGCTACTGCTAAGAAACTATCTGCAGCACGGTTTCGGCAGGCTCGCTGCTGCTATTTAGCACCAGCGTGCTTCTTTGACACACGCTACTGCTAAAGTTCTGTGTATAAGGTTTTCCCTAGTAGTGGAGATTTGAATGTCTCAAGGTGCCTCCTTGTACTACTGTTGTACACTGATGTTCATCACTGGCAGAAGGTGTATCTGGGAGACTTGGGACGATGTCCAGTATGAGGCGTACCGTATGAGGCGTCGCAGGGCCCATCTCGCCCTCGCAGCATGGCATACTATGATACTATCGCAATATTTTCTTCTATTTATTTTGTGTGTTTCATCAACTAGTGCCACTATAATGTAATCACGCTTTTTCATTATCTGTGCAAATAGGGTTATTCAGCTGCATTTTGGTGGAACTGCAGAGTGCGAGGTGTGCCAAGTAAAAATTACCGACACCAACCATGTTGCATGCTCGCATTGGCATCCACCACAACCAGTGGGATGTGTGGCGCTCTCTGTGGACGGATCTTTCTCGGCAGCAAATCCTCTAACCAAATACTAGTAGCTTATATTGGCAGTTTTCTAGGGACTACTCTTTTCTGAAAGAAGCACCAATCTATTTTTCTTTATTTGTACACTGTGTCACAACTTTGACCCAAAGGTCCAGAAGTATTTTAGGGTGATTGGTGTAGTACTCGGAGACTGATTGTAAGCATGATTTTTATTAGCTGTCACACTGATTGTAAGCATGATTAGGTGGAAGATTAGGTTAGTGCGAAGCTTACCTTAAACCCTACCTCCACCGTTGAAACGAGGCGAGCGTCGAGGGAACCGTGGAGAACGTCGGGGAAGCGACGTCGCGCCATCCGGCCTCCTCTTGCGGTGGGAGAACGAATACTCCTATGGCTCCGGCTGGCTCTGCACCGTCACGAACGGCACACCATACTCGATCGATTCGTTATCCTCTGGGTGCTCGACCTTCGACCTGTACGCCCACCACCTCCGCCTGACTCTCGCCTCGGGCGAATCTGTCTGCTCCATCGCCCTTAGGAGATACTCGATGAACTCGGAGGACTGCGACGTGACTACCGCCGAGGAGTACATGTACATCGCCGCCCTCATCGCCGCCATCTCGCTCTTTCGCATACATTGCCACATGGCCTGCACCGTCCTCGAAATCTCCCAGTCATTGTCAAACCAACTAAGGATCTCCTTCAACCTGGCTAACTTTCCCTGGTCGCCGCCGGCGATCTGCCTGATTTGCTACTGCATCCTCTGCATAGATGTCGTTCTGAGTGGTCCGGTGCTAGCTTTGGAAGATGGGAGGAGAGACGGTGGTCTTGCAATAGAGAAGAGGGAGAGGAGAGGAGGTGGTTTCGGAATGGAGATGATAGAGAGGAGAGGAGGTGGTTTTGCAATGGAGAGAGGATCAGAAGAGGGAGAGGCAAGACGGTGGTTTTGGAATGGAGATGACGGAGAGGAGAGGAGGTGGTTTTGGAATGGAGATGATGGAGAGGAGAGGAGGTGGTTTTGCAATGGAGAAGTTCAGAAGAGGGAGAGGCGAGACGGTGGTTTTGGAATGGAGATGATGGAGAGGAGAGGAGGTGGTTTTGCAATGGAGAAGAGGGAGAGGAGCGTGCGGCGGTGATTTAGGATTGGGCAATATGGCCGGCGCGCTGTGACTGGATCAAAATCAAAATCAATTTACCCTTCAATTAAGAAAGCGACCCCACATTAACTAGTCTCCCTTTTATTCTGGGTCATATTTTACCATGATTTTTGCACATAAAATATATGTTGTACGTTGCAAAACTAATATAATTAGAAAGTACATTCAGATACGAACCAAACGATACAATTTTTGGTGACATGCATTCACATTTTGCTTGTCACATACAGAACGTGGTCAAACTTTGACCCAAAATACGCAAAACAACAAAAAAATACTTCCAAGACCAGCGCCGCTCTTCCGCTCTTCTCCTATTGCAATCTAAATCCACCGCCGCTCCTCTCCTGTTCCAATCTAAATCCAGCGCAGCTCCTCTCCTGTTCCAATCTAAATCCAGCGCCGCTCCTCTCCTCTTCCATTTCAAAACCACTGCCCCTCCTCTCCTGTTCTAGTCCAAAACCAGCATCGCTGCTCTCCCGTTCTAATCCAAAACCAGCGCCGCTCCTCTCCTCTTCCAGTCAAAACCACCGCCGGCGAGTGAAGGTGCTGTGGAGAAGTAGATCGATGGAGGAGTACAACCGATATGTGAGGATCACAGATGGCGACCCTGTGAAGCTAGCTAGGATGTTGGAGATATAGTCTTGGTTTGACAACAAGGACCAACTAGCGGCGACGGCGACATCCATGGCCAAATATCTGCAACAGAGCGAAAAGGCGGCGATACTCCCGGAGGGAGTCGCGCTGGAGTACATAGATCTGCTCCTCTGGGCCATGGAGCAAACAGATTCACCCAATCCGATCGTGAGGGAGCGGTGGTGGGAGTATCGATCCCAGATGGAGCATCCACCAGAGATTGAAGGATCGAGCATCTACAGGGTGCTGTTTGTGAGGGTGTCCTGCCAGAGCGACCCGGTGGAGTCTTCGTCGACCGAACCCAACTGTAGGAGGAGAAAAGCAGTTGGCCCGACGACGCTTCCCCGCCATCGTCTCCCTCGCCATACACATCGTCTCACGGGACGACTGTCTGCCGCCGAGGAATAGGAGGGGACTGCCCCCCAGCCCAATAGTCGGGCAGGTTGTGAATTGTCAGGAGGAGCTTAGAGTTGTCAGTATTTGCAAGTTGTGAATTGTGTTTTGTGTTGTGTATTTTGAGAGTACTTTCAGATATGAATGTCTTTTGAATTTCAGATTTGCAGTATTGAGCACATGAAGAATTTTATGAATTCCAGAGATCTATTTTTAGCACTTAAAAAAATGTAGTTTCATAGGAGTATAAAAGTGCAGACGAGAAGAAACTGCAAGTTCACTTTCAGATAAGAAACTACAACTTTCACAGGCAGAGCATTGATATTAACACGGCCTTTTCAAACAGGGTTAACATCATGTTCGAAGTTCTATTCGTGGTCGAAAATGGAACTACCGGCCAGGTAACATCATGCTGATCAACATTCATGCATAGCACACCTTCATATGATGCACAGTCAAAATGCCCAAACAATGTTGAGTGTGCGAAACAAAGAGAAAACGAGGGACGGAGTTTTGGCAAGTGTTGGACGTGGTTTTGGGTTGCCCCGTCTAGGCTTTCAATTTTAACATGCGCAGCCCACGACCTCGGATGGGAGGGCCTGTTTGTATTTTCTTAGGGACGTCATGTATCGACCGGCCTATGGACCTCCCATCCGAGGTTTTATTTTTGGCAGCCCAATTTATGTTTTTTTTTTTGAGGAAAACGCAGTGGTCTGTTCTATTTTTCTATATAAGAATAGGAACGCCAGGTACAACTTATGTTTCCTTTTTAACTATATTATATATATTTAAATTATTTTATATGTTATTATATATTATTTTATTGTCATCATATATTTAACAGATACTTATATATGTAAGAAAACAATATCCCACATCTTATTAACTTATAAAAATAATTTCTTAACAAATAAAATCCTGGATTGTTTTGGCACGAAAATCCTAGTGATTGTGTACAAAAGCTTGATAAGATTTAAGGACGAATGTAATAATATCACTTATTATTTAAATATATTTATAACAAAATGCTCAGCCCTTTTTTATTTTTTGATAACATTGCTGGCCTGACCCAACATTATAATTAGAATCGGCCCAACAAAATCGTGTATCTAGATAAAGTGCAAATGGCCTGTAATTTTTTAGGAAATAAAATAAATGGGCCGCATGAAAGCTACATTAATTGTTCACCCAGCCCAGCTAATGGCTGTAATTCAAAAAAAAGATCAAATTGACTGTAAATTCTAGCGCGCAAAAAAAGACTGTAAATTCTGAAAAAATGGGTTGAATACATGCCACATTTTTGGAGGCTGAAATGTGGGCAATAGGTCGAAGCCAACGCAAGTCATTGTAAATTTAGTCAAAAAATGATTCTGACATGTTCGCCGTTCGATTTACATCGAACGGCCGGCATCCATCTTCAATCTCTCGTCTTCTTCCTCCAGCACCGCCGGGACCACCTCCCGCCTCCTGCTGCTAGCAGCTCTGCTTAGCACGCTTCGCTATGAAGCGCTACTCCTCCGTTGGCCAGGCCATCCCTCCAACCCTCCACACCTCCTGTTCTTCTCCACCGACTGCCGAACCACACCACACTAGAACCAGTTAACCCTCGTACACCTCTCCATCTGCGACTCTACTCCCACGTCTTCCCATCTCCGGCTCGTTGCTGTCCGGGGCCTCGCCGCCGTGATGCGCTCGGTGCGGCGTGGTCAACATGGTCAACGAACGACACCATCGGAAGTAGGTTGTGCATGGAGAGGCTGACAGCTGGGTCCACGGCCGCACACAAGGAAATGCCTCCTTATTACGCGCAAAATAATGATTCCTCCACCTGACATCTGGGACCCACCAGAAGGGCCTCTGTATTTCGCGAAAAAAACGTGCCCCCCGCTGACTTGTCGGACCCACCAGCTATCTTCGCACACAAGGAAGTGCCTCCTTATTACGCATGAAAAAATGAATACTCCCCCTGCCAGGTGGAACCCAGCATACTGGGAGTTTGACTTGTGGGCCTACCAAGTTGATGGGGACGGAGGGCTTTGTCAACTTAGTCAATATGAACGATTCTAGCTCCTGTTACAGTATGATGTTCATCCAATGGTTGTAGTGCTTCTTCAACCTATGGTCTTGTTGCTCCAGCCGCCCTAACCAGCGCCGGTCGTGCCGCGTGCTCCTGCCTCCCGTGGCCGGCTGTGATGCCGCAGAGGCCTCACCGCCCCCTACTACTCCCACCGCTGGCCAGGCCATCCCTCTACTCACCCACACCCCCTGTTAATCTACGGTGACAGCAGCCTCACACCGCAGCCGAACCAGTGAACCCTCGTACTCCTCTTCGCGTGGGCATCCACTGCTGCGGCTTCCCTGGCTCCGAGTCGTCCCCTTCCTAGGCCTCGCCGTCGTCCACCGCCGTGGTGCCCTCGGCGCGGCGTGGTCAACGTGGTCAAGGAACGACTTCCATCGAACATGGACTGTACGTGGAGAGGCTGACAGCTGGGTCCACGACCGCAGCAAGGAAGTGCCTCCTTATTACGCGCAAAATAATTATTCATCCACCTAACAGCGGGGACCCACCAGACAAGCCACTGTATTTCTTGAAAAAAACGTTTCCCCCCTGGCTGCTGGGACCCACCAGCTACACCTTCGCACGCAAGGAAGTGCGTCCGGGCAAAAAAACGATTCGTCCCCCTGACTGCTGGGACCCACCAGCTACATCTTCGCATGCAAGGAAGTGCGTCCGGGCAAAAAAAACTATTTTCCCCCCTGACTGCTGGGACCCACCAGCTACATCTTCGCACGCAAAGGAAGTGCGTCCGGGCAAAAAAAAATGATTCGCCCCTCTGACTGCTGGGACCCACTAGCTACATTTTCGCACGCAAGGAACTGCCTGACAGTCAGGACCCACCTAGTCGAAGTGTACGTAGCGTTGTCATTCTGGTCGCGAACTTGTACGTACATATATACTGGTCGATATAGAGGCGCGCACGTGTCGTAGTAGAGGCGCGTACGTGTTGTAGTAGAGGCGCGCACGTAGCATGTACACGTACGTATAGCGGATAGGGTGCAAGAAAGAAAATACGGCCACGTATGTGTACATATGGGCGGGGTCTCGAACGCCTAGTCACACATACGTATGGCGAGGGCTCGTGTTCATGGGGAGGCAACGGAACGCGTCATGTTCATGGGGAGGAAACAGAATGCGTCGTGTTCATGGGGAGGTAACGAAATGCGTCATGTTCATGGGGAGGCAACGGAATGCGTCGTGTTCATCCGGAGGCAACGGAATGCGTCGTGTTCATCGGGAGGCAACGGAACGCGTGGGAGCCAACCGGCTTGGACGGAACAGGCGATGGAAACAAGGCATGGTGTACCGCAGAACAGACGAAACGGACCTCTCCTACGGTCGAAACGGGGGTCCTATTGATCGAGAGGGGTGTGGCGTACCGCAAAACGGAGGAAACGGACCTCCTACGGTCGAAACAGGGGTCCTGTTCATCGGGAGGGGTGT
>NC_041391.1:546558882-546594208 GCF_002162155.2 Triticum dicoccoides
AAACGGGACTCCACAGGATACTGTTCATCTCCACTGTCGACCTCCTCCAGCCTCCACCGGCTACCGTCAACCTCCTCCAGCCTCCACGGGCTCCTGTTCATCCATCCTCCACCGCGCGCTACTCCACCGGCTACTGTTCAACCACCCCTCCACGGGCACCCCTCCACCGTCTACTGTTCATCCAACCCTCCACACCATGGGGTCCTGTTCAACCACCCCTCCACGGGCACCCCTCCACCGTCTACTGTTCATCCAGCCCTCCACACCACGGGGTCCTGTTCAACCACCCCTCCACGGCCACCCCTCCACTGTCTACTGTTCATCCAGCCCTCCACATCACGGGTTCCTGTTCATCCAGAGGCAACGCCATCGCTCACTATTCATCCAAACCCCCCGCAACGCTCACTGTTCATCCAATTGTTCGGCTTCAGTTAGCAGCAGTAGCGAAGGAATCATTCCATGGGGTTCAATTAACAGCCATCGATCGATCCCTCGGGTTCAGTAACGCGTAGCCTGCAGTGCAATTGCTCGGGTTCAGTTAGAGCCCAACGCCTCGCTCGGGTTCAGTTAGAGCCAACGCCTCGCACAAACGCTCGTACATGTACGAGAGAAACGCGCATCGCTCTCCCATCGTAACCGACTACTCCCCGAAATTTTCCTCCCCCTCGCTTCTACCATGGTTTTTTCCATCATGGACGGCCCAAAGAATGTTATGCAGCTGCATCTCCGGCCCGCCCAGGACGAAAAGCCCATTTTCTGTCATGATTTTTTGCCATATAAGTAGGAGCCCACCACATCTATGATGATACCGGGTTTTGTCACAATTATCGTCATAGAAGTGTCATATGTATGACAGAAAAAATTTCGTTCGGCCCAAAATGTCATGGATGTGTCTTTTTTTTGTAGTGTTATCACTCGCAGCCTAGTGGTCAAGTAGAGTTGAGCAATAGAGAGCTCAAATTAATTTTGCAAAAGACTGTGAATAGATCTAGAAAGAATTGGTCCAAAAAACTTGATGATGCATTATGGGCCTATAGAACTGCCTACAAAAATCCTATGGGTATGTCTCCATATAAGATGGTTTATGGGAAAACATGTCATTTACCTCTTGAACTTGAACATAAAGCATATTGGGCTATTAAAGAGCTCAATTATGACTTCAAACTTGCTGGTGAGAAGAGGTTGTTTGATATTAGCTCACTAGATGAATGGAGAACCCAAGCATATGAGAATGCCAAGCTTTTCAAACAAAAAGTCAAACGCTGGCATGATAAGAGGATACAAAAGCGTGAGTTTAACGTAGGAGATTATGTGTTATTGTTCAACTCTCGTTTAAGATTTTTTGCAGGAAAACTTCTCTCAAAATGGGAAGGTCCCTACGTTATCGAGGAGGTCTATCGTTCTGGTGCTATAAAAATCAACAACTTCGAAGGCACAAATCCGAGGGTGGTAAACGGTCAAAGAATTAAACATTATATTTCAGGTAATCCTATCAATGTTGAAACTAATATTATTGAAACCATAACCCCCGAGGAATACATAAGAGAGACTTTCCAGAATGTTCGGGACTCCGAAAAGGCATAGGTATGTGGTACGGTAAGTAAACCGACTCCAAAACAACTCCAATGGCAATTTTTATCAGTTTCAGATTATTTAAAGATTTTAGGAAGAAAGAAGTAGTCCGAAAGGGCCACGAGGCTCCCACGAGAGAGGAGGGCGCGCCCCCCTGTAGGGCGCGCCCCCTGTCTTGTGGGCACCTCGTGTGCCTCCCGGACTCCGTTTTCTTGTATGTTACATATTTTGGTCGGTAAAAATTCATTATATATACTCCCGAAGGTTTTGACCACCATATCACGCAAATATCCTCTGTTTTCATTTCGAGCTATTTCTGTTTCAGATCTAGAGCATCATGTCGTCTCCAAGCGCTCCCAAGGACAAGTTTTTCGTGAGGGTTATCAACCCCTATCTTGCGGAGGTGTTGCATCACCCTCAAACCATTTAAATGTGTGAGCGGGTGTTGCACATCCGGGATGTGGAGGGACCAAGGCGTACCGGGAGCGTGGAGACAAAGCTCGGGACCAAGGTGTCAAGGGATGGTGGAGCGTGGACTCAACGCCAACCAAATGATGATCACGGAGTTGGCCAACAACCACAAGCTGGATGCCAAAGTCATTGGGGAGACCATCTTCAAGGTTCAAGAGAAAATCGAGCACCTCCAAGCCAAGATTTATGACCTGCAAAACCAGAACTGTGAGTATGAATATAGATTCAATCGAATGAGTTTGGCTGCAGATTTAAGGATCCCGGAGACTCGATCATCCTTTTATGATGGAGAGCCTATGCCTTGGAAGACGGACGACAAGCCTACATCATCAACAACTCCTACTTCACCACCTCCGAAGAAATAATCACATGGGTATGGGCACTCCCGTTGGCAACTGCAAAGCTTGGGGGAGGTGCCCCGGTATCGTATCACCATCACACTCCTATCTTTACCGCTTTATTTAGTTCGATTCTTTTAGTAGTATCTTGATCTATTAGTTCGAAGTTTTGATATCAAGTAGTTTTGAGTTTTTCATTGTGATCTCTTTATGTAATCGAGTCCGTGTGCTATCTATAATATAGATTAGTGTTGAGTCAAGGGCTTTGCTATGTTGCTATGATCTTGAGAAAGTAGAAAGAAAAAAAGAGTTCATATTGATCTTATGCATAGTGATAACTTCACACATAGAAAGTATGAGGCATAAAAATTGTTGAGAGTTGATGAACGTAGCCTTGGTCATCGTTGCAATTAATAGGAAGTGATAAGGAAAGAGGGGTTCACATATAAATATATTATCTTGGACATCTTTTATGATTGTGAAGCACTCATTAAGTATGACATGCTAAAAGAGTTGACGTTGGACAAGGAAGACAACGTAATGGTTTATGTTTTCCGACATCTCAGTTAAAGTATATTGTCATTGACCATCCAAACATGTTGAGCTTGCCTTTCCCCCTCATGCTAGCCAAATTTCTTGCACCAAGTAGAGATACTACTTGTGCTTCCAAATATCCTTAAACCCAGCTTTGCCATGAGAGTCCACCATATATACCTACCTATGGATTGAGTAAGATCCTTCAAGTAAGTTGTCATCGGTGCAAGCAATAAAAATTGCTCTCTAAATATGTATGACTTATTAGTGCAGAGAAAATAAGCTTTGTACGAACTTGTTGTGGAAGTAATAAAAGCGACGGATTGCATAATAAAGGTCCACATACAAGGGGCAATATAAAGTGACGTTCTTTTGCATTAAGATTTTGTGCATCAACCCTAAACATGCATGACAACCTCTGCTTCCCTCTGCGAAGGGCCTATCTTTTACTTTATGTTTTACTTTATGCTTGAGTCAAGGTGATTCTCACCTTTTCCTTTTTATTTTTATCCTTTGGCAAGCTCCTCGTGTTTGAAAGATGATGATACATATATCCAATTGGATGTAAGTTGGCATAGGCCATTATTGTTGACATCACCTAAAGGTGAATATGTTGGGAGGCAACACAATAAGCCCCTATCTTTCTCAGTGTCCGGCTGAAACTCTATAACCACAAGTATTGCGTGAGTGTTAACATTTATAGGGGACTACGAGATAGTTGAGTATGTGAGCTTGCTGAAAAGCTCTATTATTGACTCTTTCTGATGTTACGATAAATTGCAATTGCTTCAATGACTGAGATTATACTTTGTTAGTTCCCAATGAAGTTTTTGAACCATACTTGACACTGTGAATTGCTTATTACTTGAACATAGGAAATCATATGACAAAATCCATATATGTTGTTGTTATTAGAATGATCATGATGCCCTCATGTCCGTTTTTTATTTTTATCGACACCTCTATCTCTAAACATGTGGACATATTTTTCGATTTTGGCTTTCGCTTGAGGACAAGCGAGGTCTAAGCTTGGGGGAGTTGATACGTCCATTTTGCATCATGCTTTTATATCAATATTTATTGCATTATGTGCTGTTATTACACATTATATCTCAATACTTATGGCTATTCTCTCTTATTTTACAAGGTTTACCATGAAGAGGGGGGATCCCGGCAGCTGGAATTCTGGCTGGAAAAGGAGCAAACGTTGGAAACCTATTCTGCACAACTCCAAAAGACCTAAGACTCCACGAAACAACTTTTTATATTTAATAAGAATTTATGGGCAAACTAAATAGGCCAGGGGGCCCACACCCAGTCCAGGAGACAGGGGGCGCCCCCCAGGGCGCGGCCCCCTATCTCCTGGGCCGCCTGGTGGGCCTCCGGCGTCCATCTTTTGCTATATCATCACTTTCCCTCTGGAAAAAATCGTGGGCAAGCTTACGGGACAAAACTCCACCGCCACGAGGCGGAACCATGGCGGAATCAATCTCGGGCTCTGGCGGAGCTGTTCTACCGGGGACACTTCCCTCCGGGAGGGGGAAATCATCACCAACGTCATCACCAATGATCCTCTGATCGGGAGGGGGTCAATCTCCATCAACATCTTCACCAGAACCATCTCCTCTCAAAATCCTAGTTCATCTCTTGTATCCAATCTTGTATCAAAACCACAAATTGGTACCTATGGGTTGCTAGTAGTGTTGATTACTCCTTGTAGTTGATGCTATTCGGTTTACTTGGTGGAAGATCATATGTTCAGATCCTTTATGCATATTATTTCCCCTCTGATTATGAACATGAATATGCTTTGTGAGTAGTTACGTTTTTTCCTGAGGACATGGGTGAAGTCTTGCTATTAGTAGTCATGTGAATTTGGTATTCGTTCGATATTTTGATGAGATGTATGTTGTGTCTCCTCTAGTGGTGTTATGTGAACGTCGACTACATGACACTTCACCATTATTTTGGACTAGAGGAAGGCATAGGGAAGTAATAAGTAGATGATGGGTTTCTAGAGTGACAGAAGCTTAAACCCTAGTTTATGCGTTGCTTCGTTAGGGGTTGATATGGACCCATATGTTTAATGCTATGGTTAGGTTTACCTTAATACTCCTTTTTGTAGTTGCGGAAGCTTGCAATAGGGGTTAATCATAAGTGGGATGCTTGTCCATGTTAGGACAGTACCCAAGTGCCGGGCCACCCACATATCAAATTATCAAAGTACCGAACGCGAATCTTATGAACGTGATGAAAACTAGCTTGACGATAATTCCCAATGTGTCCTCGGGAGCTCCTTCTTCATTATTAGAATTTGTCCAGGCTTATCCTTTGCTACATAAAGGATTGCGCCACCTTGCTGCACTTTATTTACTTTATTTACTTTTTGCTCGTTACTATTTATCTTATCACAAAACTATCTATCACCTACTATTTCAGTGTTTGCAGAGAAAACCTTACTAAAAACCACTTATCATTTCCTTCTGCTCCTCGTTGGGTTCCACACTCTTACTTATCGAAAGGACTACGATAGATCCCCTATACTTGTGGGTCATCACCCGCCGAATGTATGACCCGACCGGACCTGGTGACTCACCAGAGACCCGGCTGGAGCTTGGCGACTCACTGGTGACCCGCCCAGACATGGCGGTTTACGGGCAACTCGCCTGAACATTGTGACTTACCTGGTGACCTCACGGGCGGGTCAGACAGAAGACATGGCCCAAGGCCCAATAGGCCGGCTTATGTTCTAGTAGGCCGGTGTAAGACAAAAGGCTCACAAGGTATCAAGACCAGAACTTGTATCCAGCTTGTAATAGAGAATAGACTAGTCCTAATCCTACAAGGACTCTACATGTAACCCGCCCCTTCAACTTATATAAGGAGGGGCAGGTCACCCCAAGAGAGAAAGAGAAAATAATCGCTAAGGTTATACACAACTAAAGGGGAGCCGGCTTATGCGGCGACTCCCTCATGAGCATAATGAGACCTAGCCACAAATAACATGTAGGGCTATTATCGGATAATGTTTCCCGGGGCCCGAAGCTGTCTAAACCCTTGTCTTGTGTTGCGTCTCTCGATTCTGATCAACCCCTCTCAAGCTATCACATAGATGTGTTGGCCTCAGGACTAAGTCCTCACACAAGGACATCTGCCGTGACAATTCCACGACACTATGTGCTTCACTTATATCTTTTGAGCTAGGCAATTTTGCTCTAGTGCTTCACTTATATCTTTTTGGAGCACGGCGGTGGCTTTATTTTATAGAAATTGTTGAACTCTCATGGTTCACTTATATTATTTCGAGAGTCTCTCTAAACAGTGTGGTAATTGCTTTGGTTATGAATTTAGTCCTAATATAATAGGCATCCAAGAGGGATATAATAAAAACTTTCATATAAAGTGCATTGAATACAATGAGAATTTCTATTCCTTATGATTGTTTTGACATATAAATATGGTGATATTAGAGTCATGCTAGTGAGTAATTATGGATTGGAGAAATACTTGTGTTAAGGTTTGTGATTCCCATAGCATGCACGTATGGTGAACCGTTATGTAACGAAGTTGGAGCATGATTTATTAATTGATTGTCTTCCTTATGAGTGGCGGTCGGGGACGAGCGATGGTCTTTTTCTACCAATCTATCCCCCTAGGAGCATGCGCGTAGTACTTTGTTTCGATGACTAATAGATTTTCGGAATAAGTATGTGAGTTCTTTATGATTAATGTTGAGTCCATGTATTATACGCACTCTCACCCTTCCACCATTACTAGCCTCTCTAGTACCGCACAACTTTCGACGGTACCATACACCCACCATATACCTTCCTCAAAACAGCCACCATACCAACCTCTATTATGGAATTTTCATAGGCATTCTGAGATATATTGCCATGCAACTTTAGACTGTTCTGTTTATTATGACACGCTTCATCATTGTCATATTGCTTTCCATGATCATGTAGTTGACATAGTATTTGTGGCAAAGCCACCGTTCATAATTTTTTTATACATGTCACTCTTTAGTCATTTCACATCCCGGTACATCGCCGGAGGCATTCGTATAGAGTCATATTTTGTTCTAGTATCGAGTTGTAAGTAAATAAAAGTGTGATGATCTTCATTTTTAGGGCATTGTCCCATGTGAGCAAATAAAAAAATGCCAAAGAATCCATTCAAAAAAATGAGTGAAAAGAGAGGAGGGGCAATTTTACTATCCTTTTCCACATTTCTGCTTCAAAGTAGCACCATGATCTTCATGATAGAGAGTCTCCTATTTTGTCCCTTTCATATACTAGTGGGAATTTTTTGTTATAGAACATGGCTTGTATATTCCAACGATGGGCTTCCTCAAATGCCCTAGGTCTTCATGAGCAAGCAAGTTGGATGCACACCCATTTAATTTATTTTTGAGCTTTCATACACTTATAGCGCATCCGTTGCATGGCAATCCCTACTCACTCACATTGAGATCTATTGATGGGCATCTCCATAGCCCATTGATACGCCTAGTTGATGTGAGACTGTCTCCTTTTTTTGTCTTCTCCACAACCACCATATTCTATTCCACCTATAGTGCTATTTCCATGGCTCAAGCTCATGCATGTATTGCATGAAAGTTGAAAAGGTTTGAGAACATCAAAAGTATGAAACAATTGCTTCGCTTGTCATCAGGGTTGTGCATGATTTGAATATTTTGTGTGGTGAAGATGGAGCATATCCAGACTATATGATTTTGTAGGGATAACTTCCTTTAGAAATAGTATTTTGAGAAGACATGATTGCCTTATTAGTATGCTTGAAGTATTATTGTTTTTATGTCAATATTAAAATTTTGTTTCGAATCTTATGGATCTGAACATTCATGCCACAATGAAGAAAATTACATCGATAAATATGTTAGGTAGTATTCCACATCAAACATTCTATTTTTATCATTTACCTACTCGAGGACGAGCAAGAATTAAGCTTGGGGATGCTTGATACGTCTCCAATGTATCTATAATTTTTTATTGTTCCATGAAATTATATTATCTGTTTTGGATGTTTTATATGCATTAATATGCTATTTTATATTATTTTTGGGACTAACCTATTAACCTAGAGCCTAGTGCCACTTTCTATTTTTTTCTTGTGTTTGAGCAACTCAGAAAAGGAATACTAAACGGAGTCCAAACGTAGTAAAACATTCGTGATGATTTTTCATGGACCAGAAGACACCCAGGAGACTTGGAGTTTAAGTCAGAAGAGCCACATGGCGGCGAGAAGGGTGGAGGGCGCGCCCCTACCTTGTGGGCCCCTCGGTGACCCTCTGACCTAGTTCTGCCTCAATATATTTGCAAATATTCCCAAACCCTCAGAAGCATCCACGTAAACACTTTTCCACCGCCGCGGGTCTCTAACCTCATTAGATCCCATCTGGAGGCGTTTTCTGGTACTCTGCCGGAGGGGGATTCGATCATGGAGGGCATCTACATCAACTAGGTTGCCCTTCCAATGAAGCGTGAGTAGTCCACCACAGACCTACGTGTCCATAGCTAGTAGCTAGATGGCTTCTTCTCTCCCTTTGATTCTCAATACCATGTTCCCCTCGATGTTCTTGGAGATCTATCCGATGTAATACTTTTTTGTGGTGTGTTTGTCGAGATCCAATGAATTGTGGATTTATTACTATCTTATCTATGAATATTATTTGAATCTTCTCTGAATTCTTATATGCATGATTTGTTATCTTTGTATTTCTCTTCGAATTATCGGTTTGGTTTGGCCAACTAGATTGGTTTTTCTTGCAATGGGAGAGGTGCTTAGCTCTGGGTTATATCTTGCGGTGTCCTTACCCAGCGATAGTAGGGGCAGTGAGGCACATATTTTATTGTTGCCATCGAGGATAAGAAGATGGGGTTTTCATCATATTGCTTGAGTTATTTCCGCTACACCATGTCATCTTACTTAAAGCATTACTCTGTTCTTTATCACATTAATACTCTAGATACAGGAAGGAGTCGGTCGATGTGTGGAGTAATAGTAGTAGATGCAGGCAGGAGTCGGTCTACTTGACACGGACGTGATGCCTATATTGCATAATCATTGCCTTGGATATCTTCATAACTTTGCACTTTTCTACCAATCCTCGACATTAATTTGTTCACCCACCGTATTATTTGCCTTCATGAAAGAAGCCTCTAGTGAAACATATGGCCCCCGGATCTATTTTCCATCACATTAGTTTCCGATCGACTATTTTGCAATCTTTTGTTTTCAGGTCTGCAAACCAAAAACCCCAAAATATTCAATCTTTTGTTTAGTTCTATTTATCTATCTCAATTAGATCTCACCTTTCCAAGTGACTGTGAAAGGATTGACAGCCCCTTTATCACGTTGGGTGCAAGTGTTTGATTGTTTGTGTAGCTATTAGTTATTCGTGCGTTCTTCTCCTACTGGATTGATACCTTGGTTCTCAAACTGAGGGAAATACTTATCTCTACTTTGTTGCATCACCCTTTCCTCTTAAATTGAAAAACCAACCCAAGCTCAAGAAGTAGCAGGAAGAATTTCTGGCGCTGTTGCTGGGGAGATCTACGGCAAGTCAAGACATACCTAGTACCCATCATAAAACTCTCATATCTTGCATTACATTAATTTCCATTTGCCTCTCATTTTCCTCTCCCCAACATCTAAAAGAGACGCGGCTACGATGATTACTATCTCATCGCGGACCCGCCGACAAAGAGATGCAGCTACGATGATTACTATCTCATCACGGTGTTTGATATAAGGATTGCCATCAATACAAAAGGCAGTAATGGCAGAGGCTTGCACATGTTGGTCGCGGCAGATTTGTACCCCTACATGTTCGAAGATGTCGTGTGCCATGTAGGCCGCATATTCGCGGTGACAAGCTAGGGGACTTGCTTCATCTAGTTGCCATCCTACGGTATGGGAGATTACAAACGGAATGCACAAACCATCATTTGCATCCCTAATGGTACTTCATTATTTTGTAGGGACCGATCATCCCCCGATCAAAATAAGATCGCCGATCCTGGATGTGCATTTGCATCCGCGATTCGGTCTAACATGGAACCTTGTAGTTGACTTTGGCATATTGGGATCAACTATCTTACCAGTCGTTACCCATGGTACCACTGATGTGCAACATGGTCACACGATCTACCACGATCGGTCCGTCACCATCTACCTAGCTATTCCATTTTGTCATTGTCATGTGTTAGAGTAGTAGTACTTGTTAGTTAGTTTATTTTCTGTACTGGGACATGTTTACTGTACTAGTGCTACAATTTAGTATTAGTTTTTTTAACCCTCATGCCTTCTCTTTCACTGTAGTACTACTTACTAGTACTAGTACCTTTTACCTTGAAGGACGCGTATAGCTAGCTAGGCCCTTGAAGACTTGAACCCACTAGCTCCCACCATTTTTGTTTTTCTATGTCTCACAATCTCATCCATGTTGCCAGGAGTGGCTATATATAATGAGCCGGTTATTTTACTTCCTCTATATCGGAGTAGTACTATTTGCTGCACAATATTACTAACCGCCATATTTGAGCACAACATTATTATGCATGGACCTTGACCATGCACGTCACCATGTGTCTAGATCTGAGATGCCGCTTGTACCAGATGAACGGCACCGAGTTCGACCCCCGTGATGCTATGTGGGTGCCGAGGAACACACTTGGAGAGTACTCGCTTTTCAATGGGGACAGCTACCCCATTGTGAAGCGGATGCCACCTTCTGTGCACGACACCGAAGGCCTGCCGTTCATGAAGCATGCTTGTGTCTTTAGTGCGCACCTCCGGATGAATGACATGCTAGGACATGCAATCCTTGATTTATGCCGCTTCAGCTTGGATGAGTCTCCATCATGTGGTACCGGGCTAGAAAGCAGCGACAATGATTCTCGTTGCCCACCGCTATGGACCATGCCATCTATGAAGAACACCTCGGACTGGAACCTGGAGGAGGACATGGAGCCCATATATAACGTGTAAGTGGAGTATGATAAATTGTAAATGGTAGCGTTGTAAATATATGTAGACTAGTCGTGCACAAATTTATCACATGAAGTGGAGATGAACTTGTGTGGCATACTGGCATTTGTCCTTTAGAATTGATTACTAGAAATGTGTTATGTGTACGTGCAACTTCTGTGGCTGTTGCTCGAGCTCCAACACGCTCTGTGAGAAAAAAAAGGTGGGACAGCTTTGGATATAGGTGACGTGGCAGCATCATACAGTAGCAGTCGTTCTCTATAGTTGTAGTACTAGGAAGACAACTCCCATAAAACTTGCACTTGGCTCTTCGCCTCTTCGGATGATCCAACAATGATGATACTATAGTACAATATGCTTCTGGCAATCTGACACCAAATGAACTGCTGCACGTCCATCATGAGCGCGAGGGAGAGGGAGAGGGCGTTGTAGTCAAAACCCTCTCCTTGTTCTGCACGCCACCGCGCGCGTGGGCAAGGGAGAGGGCGTAGGCGTACGTATTAAGCAAGCTTCTCCTCATCCTACGAGCCACCACACGTGGGCGAGGGAGAGGGCGTACTAAGCAAGCTTCTCCTCATTCGGCTAGTTGACGAGACACATCGAAGTAGTAGTACTCCATGCGGCGTCCTTCCAGTTAATATGGCTTAATTTGAAACGAGAAAGATACACTGGCGGTCAATGTATGTAACAATACGCTCATTACGGTCACTACATAGTTTTACGGTGATTATACGGTCACAAGCTAACAGTAGAGCACCGTATTGCACCCTACCGATCAGCCAAGTAGTCGACGTGGCACTTTGTTGACTGGTTAAATTGACACATGGTTTCTGGGTCCCACCTGTTAGTTGGCAGCGCAAAGAAATTAG
Organism: Triticum dicoccoides; assembly: GCF_002162155.2. NCBI lineage: Eukaryota > Viridiplantae > Streptophyta > Magnoliopsida > Poales > Poaceae > Triticum > Triticum dicoccoides. The sequence goes on from NC_041391.1 coordinate 546,570,683, forward strand.
TTAAACAAAACTTTACGCAGGTGCGACAAGAGTCCAACCCTTGCGCGCGAACCACCCTAGCTGTATATGTGAGTGCATGCACGTGTACTCCCTCGGTCTGTGAAAAATTGTACATCTAGCATTAGAAAGTTTTCCAGCAAAGATTGTACATCCGCACTTCCAATGCACTTAGCCTTTAATCTAATCGGTATTGATTGACTAATGCACCAACTTGTCCTCTAGCTATAGGCTACATGTCTATCCTTAATTACAACATGCAACAACCTTCATTTAATCTTCTTCTCTCAATGGTCGCATGCACACATAAATCTGCTACTTTTGGGCGTTAATTATGCCATGAAGTTTCGGTTCCTCTTGGTCAATGTGTAAATCTCTATATGTACACTCTTTCATGGACGGAGGGAGTAGGTTGAGCACTTGAGCGTGAGCGTGTGTGTTGTGTCGTGTGTTGTGTGCCACATGGATATGTGAGTGTTGCGTGTGTGCATGTGGACATGTGAGTGTTGCATGTTGCATGCATGCATGCATGAGGCTTTTACTCCCGCCCATTGACATGTTCATATTTCAGGCTTCATTAAAACGTTGCATGCAAGAATTGAGAGAAAACTCACCAATGCATGTAAAAGTTCTGGTCTTTTGTTCCTCATGCATGCATTCCAATTAATACATTCGTAAACACAATTTTCTTGAGGAAAACGAGCCCACTATTCAGTACTTTCTAGAAAAAATCTTTGGGCACTCATCATTTACTACTACCTTGGTTGATGATTTTTTTTATTGACATGTATATAAACCTCCGTCCTGGTTTATTGGTCCCCTTCGTACTTAGTGTAAACTTTTGACCGTAAATTTAACTAACAAAGTGTCAATGCATGTCATAAAAAACTATACCATTAAAAACTATGTGCAAATATCCAGTGATATGATTTTTGGTGACATGCATTAACATTTTATTAGTTAAATAGATGGTCCAAGTCTGACACAAAATACTACTAGTACTCCTACATTATTGGCATCGGGTGCCTTGGACAATGTTTCATCTTGTTGGACAGGATGAGAGTAGAGGCATAGGGATACTTTAGATAGGAAGTCTTGGCGATCCATTATTCCCCATCTTGGTCAGACAGAACTATTCAACTAGTCTTCACAGTGAAGTAACAATACACGTTGCGCATCAGATGGGACACTTAATTAATACGACGAACCAGCGTGTTGGTGTTACTAAATCAGCCTTTCCCAGTACTGCCATCATGTTTGCCAGTGGAGCATGCTTCCGCAAATACGCATATGCACCTCTCTCTTCCATTAACTGACATATGGGCCCTCTTCAGGTAGACCCACATGTCCTCAGCTTAACTATTTACACTCCGAAGGATGGTATATCCTGGTAGTAGTACCAGTTGGATTGAGATTTAATGCGATTTCTTGCCCATCTTTCCCTCTTCCTCCTCCTCTCTCCCCCGTCGTCGGTCGCACATCATTTCCCCCCGCTCACTGCTCACCCGCCACGCACCATCTTCCTTGGTAGCTCGCACGTACCATATCCCCCCCGCTCACTGCTCGGCCACACACACCATGTTCTTTGCTTGCCCACCCGAATCCACTTCCCCGCTCGCTCGTAGGCACCGAAAACCCCAAGCACACAGCACCCTAGCAGAACCGACTGACACGCATAGTCACCATTGGAATTCCCTCCCCGATGTTCTCTTGGAGCAGATCTATAATCGTATGGACCTGCTCAACACCGTGCGTCTAGCGGCATGCTCGGTGTCTTTGTACCATCTACTCTTCTACAACCGGCAAGCCCTTGACACCCTGCTTACCGCTGCCCGATCCTCGTAGGTGGCCCAGACACCGACATGATGATCCTTTGGAGGTTGTCGTGGTGCTCCTCGACATGCTACCACTACCCGTCCACCTGTCCTTCATGCGCGGCCACTACTGGGCGGGCATGAAGGCCAACTGGATCGTCCTCATCCACCAATCCGGTAGTCCATGACATCTCATGGAATTCTACACCCAGCGAGAGATCACCCATCCATCATTAGATACCGCCGACATCGAGCTTTGCAGCCCGCCAGACACTCCTTCCTACTACTCACGAGACGCATCGAGATTTTGGTGCGACCTCCGTCTGTTGAAGGTTGTAATCTGCGAAGTGCCCACACCATCAGAAGACAACATGGATTACAACCTCATTGCCTTGTTTGACATGGGATTAGTCTATCTGGAATCCGGTCGCCATACATGGTTATGGCTCATCATCAATCTTGTTGACCCTCCATTTCTGTCTGATGTTCTAGTGCATGATGGCATCATTTAAGCGGTCGACGCACAAATTGGTTGCATATACTGGTGGAATCTATCGTCGTGTAATTGTTCTATCTCATCTCATCTTTACCTTATGAAGACGACTACCTATTTATTGTTAGAAATTTAGAATAGATAATATGTCTATAACCACATCATTGCTATATGTTCCTCTCATTTCCTAGCTTTTATGACCACACCTATTATTTTTAGAGTTGATATGAGAACAATTGGCATCTAATGATTTTTAGAATAGATATGAGTATAACCTCATGATTGCTATATGTTACTCTCATTTCCAAGATTTTTATAACCACGCATGTTATTGTTAGAGTTGATATGAGAACAGTAATAACTGCTATGGTAGAATATGAGTAGGCCCTATCATAGTTGTTTTCCTCTCATTTTTACATGATGTTTGAACCATGACATATTGCTAGAATATGAAAGCCATTGGCTTCATTTTTTTAACTTGGCGTACGATTATGACCATGGCATTGCAATTCTCTGTCTATGATATGTGTCACTTTTATAATAATCTTAATTCGAAACATACTCTGAACATGATTGTATATTTTTCTCCTTTTGGTCTCCAATTTGATTTGTTGCAGCAGACGCAAATGCGATGTCCTTCATAATTCTAGGACCTAGAAATATACAACTCAATGGGTCGTGGTTCATCGCTCGTTCAACTGACAGCGGTCATTTGATGCTCATTCGCACGTACCAAATTGACCAAACCATTTTGTCAAACCACATGTAGTACAATGCCTGGGGCGTCCATGACAGTGATGGCTATGGCTGCTTCGTGTTTGAGAAAGATCCCAGCTCTGTTGGGCCAGGCATATTCAACTTGAGGCAGGTTTTTCTGCCTCGGCAATCACTCAATGTTCCTCGGGCTCAATTATCTGATCATCCAACCAATCATCGATCATATCACCGGCGATGATTACCGTGCTATGCAACTTCCTTTCGCTAGGGCGAACTATGTTTACACATTGTACCATGGGTTTCATGAATCACCATATCCAGAGATTCGTCGACACAGCTTGTTGCCATATATATATATATATATATATATATATATATATATATATATATATATATATATATATATATATATATATCAATTAGGCTTCAAGTGCGTGCCTGTTGGTGAAAGTGTTGTCCAATGGGAATTATATTTTGTATTACTCATGTAGCCTGCAAAGTCTGTCGCACAGCCTTGTAACTTCGTACTCCATTTCTAAATTTGTACTAGTCCTCTATACCGTATATTGCGCTACTCGTACTACTACATCCCTTCTAGTTTATTGGTCCCCTTCGTAATTTGTGTCAAATTTTGACCACAAATTTAACTAACTAAATGTTAATGCATGTCACAAAAAATTATATCGTTGGATTCGTATTTGAACATAATTTCCAATGGTATAATTTATGGTGACATGCATTGACATTTTCTTAGTTAAACCTATGGTTAAAACATGACACTAAATATGACTAGTAAGTACTCCCTCTGTCCCGTAATATAAGAGCGTTTTGACGCTACACTAGTGTCAAAAACACTCTTATATTATGGGATGAAGGGAGTAGTACTAGTATACATTGGTCAAATTATTCGTCATGTCCTCACATTGAATTGACGTGACAACACGCTGCATGAGGTGACACAAGAGTCTCGGCGGCTCACCAAAGTGAGCCTCACCCCTCTTGTACTACAACAACACTCTCGCATTCTCTCCTTGTCTCCCTGTGAGTATTCGTCCCATTGCCCTGTATGATGATTTCGATCTTTATGGTGGTTTTCAAGTCTTTAGAGTCTACATGTAGTAATGAAGCCGAGACCCTAGTTTGTTCGGGTATTGTGGACTTCAGATTTGGAGTACCAGTTATCTGTTGATATCTTTCATCATTTACTTAAAACAGATGATTGATCATATACTGAGTACCATTTAACTGGAATTAACTGATGCAAGTCCAAGAAGGATTTGCCGGTGCTGCCGGCTGGCATCAAGTTTGATCCCATGCATCAGGAGCTGTTTGAGCACCTTAAGGCCAAAGTGAGTGCTAACAGCGCGATATCTCACCCTATTATCGATTTGTTCACACCAACCATCGACATCGAGTAGGGCATATGCTACACCCATCCTGAGAAACTTCCAGGTGAGACACAGATCGGCCGTCTACTTGCACAAACATATTCCTTTGTTTATAGCTCTATTTTTCTTTTTAGACGCAGACCTAGTGAAGCAATTACAATTTGACAGTTAATAAAAAGTGAAACAAGTGACTGCAACATGCCAAAGATGTCATGAAAATGCCAACTACGTACCCTAAAACTTGTATTCGCTAATACTGCACGTATCACACTGAGTGGCCTAAGCAAACATTTCTTCCAAAGCAACTCCAGGGCATTCAAAAGGGGCACACGGGCGCGTCGCAAGATATAGTCGGAGTGTGGCATGCACGCGATGTGGCACAAGACCGGCAATACCTTACCGGTGATGGTCAACGGTCGACACACAGGCAGCAAAAAGGTTCTGGTGCAACACACTAACAAGAACTTTGACCAACAGAGGACCAACTGGGTGCTGCACCAGTACCACCTCAGGGACCAACATCAAGAGAAGGAGCGGGAGCTGGTCCTCTGCAAGATTTTCTACCAGACGAATAGTAGGGCAACGACTAAAAACATTATAAGTTAGTTTGGTATTGGTACTTCTACTACATGGTCGTCTGCAAGTCGGTATTGTTGTTAAGGATCTTTTGGTATGAACTTGACATTTTCTTCCAACCATCGTGTCGAGGGTCGACATGGATATAAAGCAAAATCATTTGTTTCGAAACGAATTTTCAGGCACCTGATTTTTATTTGATGGGTAGCATAAGCACTTGCCATTCGAATTCCCTGTTCTCCAAATTTTTTACATCTTCGAAGTACGCAGGGGATCCATCTGGTTTCACAGGCTGGTAGTTGGACAAAGCATGTCAGAACTGGGCTGTGGCTTGCCAAGCCCAGCAGCAAATTGTTAAAAGAGAGGAGCAATGGATTTGGGCCTTCCAAAATAGTTAAGTGTCGCGACCTCGATCGTGAAACGCCTCCCATGGACTAAAAAAGGCCTAGTCGGTTATTATTAGTTGAAATATGTAAAATGTTCGATAATGAAAAGAAATATCTAAAATGTAATGAATTTAGTCCGCTTTCACTGAAAACCATCTGATTTGTATGAAATTCGTTAGTGGAACCACAAGACATTTGTCCATACAGATCCTAACAGTATAGAACCAACAGGTCCAAAGTCGTATGCAAGCAAGTGCATGCACTTATTATCACGATGGAAAAATAATGCTGATGTCTGAGATGGTGAAACCCATCAAGTTTTCAATGTAGTCAATAAACGAGAGAATTTTGCAAGTACAGACTGATAACTGGGATCCAACATGCATATTGTTTTTTTAGGTCGAGCAAGTTTCAACTGGGTTGTAGACAGCCTAGGATTGGTTTTGTTTTTAATAGGCCCAGCCCACGACGACAACGGGGCACAAAGATCCAGCGGGTATCAGCTAGCCTTTGGCCCGCCAGCCTTAGGTATATTTTCTCTTAGAACATCCGTAGGCAGTTTTTTTATGGAATCAAATACACAGCCCAGTTCTATTTTCCTCTTGAAACACCATGTCCTATGATGTCTACTATGCAACTTTATTCTTCTAGACTCGTGTTGGGCCTCCAAGCGCAGAGTTTTGTAGGACAATAGCAATTTTCCCTCAAGTGGATGACCTAAGGTTTATCAATCTGTGGGAGGCGTAGGATGAAGATAGTCTCGCTCAAAAAACCCAACAACAAAATAACAAAGAGTCTCTTGTGTCCCCAACACACCAAATACAATGGTAATTTGTATAGGTGCACTAGTTCGGCGAAGAGGTGGTTATACAAGTGTATCAATGATAGTAGATATTGATTTTTCTAATAAGAACAATAAAAGACAACAAGGTAGCAATTGATAAAACAGAGCACAAACGATATTGCAATGATTGAAAATGAGGCCTAGAGTCCGTACTTTCGCTAGTGCAATCTCTCAATGATGCTAATATAATTGGATCATATAACCATCCCTCAATGTGCAATGAAGAATCACTCCAAAGTTCCTATCTAGTGAAGAACGTAAGACGAAATTGTTTAAAGGGTACGAAACCACCTCAAAGCTATTCTTTCCATTCATTCTATTCAAGAGTTTGTACTAAAAGAACACAAAGTTGTTCTTTCCGTTTGATCTATCCTAGAGTTCGTACTAAAATAACACCAAAGCAAATTTAGATTCATAGTACTCAATCCAACACAAAGAACCTCAAGGAATGCCCAAGATTTCTACTGGAGAAACAAAGAAGAGAACGTGCATCAACCCCTATGCATAGTTTACCCCAATGTCACCTCGGGAATCCACGAGTTGAGTGCCAAAACACATATCAAGTGAATCAATATGATACCCCATTGTCACCACGAGTATTCATATGCAAGACATATATCAAGTGCTCTCAAATCCATAAAAGCATTTAATCCGATAACAACGAAATCTCAAAGGGAAAACTCTATTCATCACAACAAGATAGAGTGGGGAAAACACCATATGATCCAACTATATTAACAAAGCCCGTGATACATCAAGATCATGACATCTCAAGAACACGAGAGAGAGAAAGATTAAACACATAGTTACTGGTACAAACCCTCAACCCCGAGGGTGGACCACTCCCTCCTCATCATGGTGGCTATCAGGATGATGCAGATGGCCACCGGTGATGATTTCCCCCTCTGGCAGGATGCTGGAACGGGGTCTAGATTGGTTTATCATGGCTATAGAGGCTTGCGGCGACAGAACTTCTGATCTAGGGTCTCCCTAAGGGTTTTCGGAATATTTGGGAAATTATAGGGTGAAGTGGGGGTGCGGGAGGCCACCGACGTGGGCACAACCCAGCGGTGTGCGCTTGGGGGCCCAAGCGTGCCCTGGTGGGTTGTGCCCCCTCGGGGCACCCCCCAGGTGCTGCTCTGGACCATTGGATGTCTTCTAGTCCACAAAAATCCACAAAAAGTTTCGCGGTGTTTGGACTCCGTTTGATATTGATTTCCTGCGATGTAAAAAACAAGCAAAAAACAGGAACTGGCACTGAGCACTGGTCAATAGGTTAGTCCCAAAAATGATATAAAGTTGCTATAAAATGATTGTAAAACATCCAAGAATGATAACATAACAGCATGAATACTTCATAAATTATAGATACGTTCAAGACGTATCAGCATCCCCAAGCTTAATTCCTTCTCGTCCTTGAGTAGGTAAATGATGAAGAAATAATTTATGAAGTGTTAATGCTACCAAAGTGCATAAGTTTGATCAATTATAATTTTAATAACTTTCCCGAGCATCATAACAGCATCTCTTTCTCATAAAACTCATCATGACGAAGTAGCAACCAATTCACATGTTAAGGTTCAAACAATGAATTCTCTTGAAACTCAACAACCTATGTTTTCAGTCACCAAGCAATTGCAATTCAACTAATTCAACAAAGTCTAAGAGCTCCACATACTCAACAATCATATAGTCTTCTGTGATTGCTAACACTCACCGCATACACATGAGCAAAACGTTTCAACCGGACACATAGAAAGTTAGGGGCTTATAATTTTGCCTCCCAATGTATTCACCTCAAGGGTGATGTCAACAATAATAACTCATGGTACCCATATCCAACTGGATATATGTGCCTAGATCTTTCCTCACCACATGATGCTTGCCAAAGGAGAAAAATAAAAAGGAATAGAGATAAAAACTTTGACTCTTGCATGAATGTAAATACATAAAAGTAAAAGGTAGGCCCTTCGCAGAGGGAAGCAGAAGTTGCCATGCGCTTTTCATTTGTATGGTCAATCCCTTAGTGCAAATGAACGTCACATTATATTGCCCCTTATGATAGCAACCTTTATTATGCAGTCTGTCACTTTTATTCTTTGCCATCACAAGTTCTCACAACGCTCAATTTTCTCTTACACTAAATGATCTAACACTTTCAGAAGCAATTTTTATTGCCTTATTGCACTAATGACAATTTACTTGAAGGATCTTACTCAATCCTTAGGTAGGTATGGTGGACTCTTGAAAATAACATTTGGGTTTAGGGGTTTTTGGATGCACAAGTAGCATCTCTACTTCGTGCAGAATTTTTTGGCTAACAAAGATGTGGGGCAAACACCACATGTTGAAGGATCTGTGACAATATAACTTCTATGTGAATATGAACAAACATAATTCATTACGTTGTCTTCCTTGTCCAACGTCAACAATTTTGGCATATAATATTTTGATGGGGGCTCACAATCACAAAAGATTTCCAAGATAGTCTATTTGCATGTCAAAGTTCTCTTCCTTATAGTAATCATTTAGGAATTGCTTGTATGACCAATATTGTCACTGTCAAGCTTCAAAAGATTTCACTTTCTAAACCCAATGTGAAGCTACCACTAGGCATGATATGAACATATAATTTCAACTCCATGATATTCAATTCATTCAACAATTTACTCATAGGATATAAGTGAAGGAGGAGAGTAAATGACAAACTACTCCAAAAAGATATAAGTGAAGATCAAGCGAGTACTTACGTAAATAAGTAGCTAATTGTGGACTCTCTTTTATTTAAAAACTTTCAGATATAAGTATCTTATTAAAACAGCAAGCAAAACAAAATAAAATGGCATTCTAAGAATAGCACACATCATGTGAAGAAGCAAAAACTTAGGCTCAGCCGATACTAACTGATAATCGTTGATGAAGAAAGGTGTGATGCCTACCGGGGCATCCCCAAGCTTAGATGCTTGAGACTTTTTGAAATATAACCTTGGGATGCCTTGGGCATCCGCAAGCTTAAGCTTTTGTGTCTTCTTCAGTCCTCTCATATAACGGTTTCCCTAAATCTCAAAAACTTCATCCACACAAAACTCAACAAGAACTTGTGAGATAAGTTAGTATAAACCAATGCAAAACTTTATCATTCTCTACTGTAACAAATCACTAAAATTATTATTCAACATTGCATACTAAATGCCTCTGCATATTTAATACTCCTATCCTCAAATAGAATCATTAAACAAGCAAACATTTGCAAACAATGCAAACATAACAGCAATCTGTCTAAACATAACAGTCTGTAAAGAGTGCAGAAGGATCCATACTTATTCAACTAAATAAATTCTGAAACTTTAACACACTTTAGAAAATCTATCATAGCTTATTTTGCAAAAAGTTTCACTATTTTATCACATTCTGACTTTTCTCGGAAATTTTTGCAACAGCGACAAACTTTCTATTTTTAAACAGCAACTCAAATACTTACAAAATAAACATGGAAAAGGCTATACTTGACATTTTATTGAAGTAAAATATGCAAAATATTATTCTAAATAGCATCAAGCAAATCAAAACAAAATAAATTGACACTACAAGTAAAACACATATCATGTGACGAATGAAAGCATAGCTCCAAGTGAGGTTACCGACAATGTTGGAGACGAAAGAGGGGATGTCTTCCGGGCCATCCCCAAGCTTAGTTGCTTGGATATTCCTTGAATATTACCTTGGGGTGCCTTGGGCATCCCCAAGCTTATGGTCTTGTCACCCCTTATTCTCCTCATATCGATATCTCATCCAAAACTCGAAAACTTCAATCACACAAAACTTAACGGAACTTCGTGAGATAGGTTAGTATGATAAAGAGCGAACCATTTCATTTGGTACTGTCAAAGACAATATTCATAATTGTTTTCACAAAAAGAATATTGTAGCATATCATTTCTACAATTTATATTGATCAATATAAGCCATAGAAACTATAAAACAAGCAAACTATGCATTGAAAACAGAATCTGTCAAAAATAGAACAGTCTGTAGTAATCTGTACTCCAACCATACTTCTGCTACTCCAAAAATTCTAGAACCTTAGTACAATGTAGGGAATTTGTATATCTATCACATGTAAAAATTCAGATCAAAATCACATTCCAGTGAATTTTGAAAATTCCTGGACTGAGCGCAAAAGTTTCTGTTTTCACACAGACTCAAGTCAACTATCATCCACACTATCCCAAAGGCTTTACTTGGGACCTTATTGAAACAAAAGCAGTAGGATAATCATGTGAACACACAAAAACAGTAGGTAAAAGTGTTGGGTTGTCTCCTAAGAAGCGCTTTTCTTTAATGCCTTTTTAGCTAGGCATGATGATTTCAATGATGCTCGCATAAAAGGTAAGAATTGAAACATAAAGAGAGCGTCATGAAGCATATGACCAGCACATTTAAGTCTAACCCACTTCCTATGCATAGGGATTTTGTGAGCAAACAATTTATGGGAATAAGAAGCAACTAGCATCAGAAGGCAAAACAATTGCAACTTCAAGATTTTCAACACATAGAGAGGAAACTTGATATTATTGCGATACCTACAAGCATATGTTCCTCTCTCATAATAATTTTTAGTAGCATCATGAATGAATTCAACAATGTAACTATCACATAAAGCATTCTTTTCCTGATACATATGCATAGAATTTTTACTACTCTCCACATAAGCAAATTTATTCTCATGAATAGTTGTGGGAGCAAACACCACAAAATAACTATCATGGGATTGAAAATTAAAATCATGATGACAAGTTTCATGGTTATCATTACTCTTTATAGAATACATGTCATCACAATAATCATCATAGATAGCAACTTTGTTCTCATGATAATCAATTGAAACGTCTTCTAAAATAGTGGATTCAACATTGAATAAAGTCATGAACTCTCCAAATCCACTTTTATCAATATAATCATCATAAATAGGAGGCATGCTATCATCATAATAAATTTTCTCATCAAAACGTGAGGGACTAGAAATATAATCTTCATCAGACATAGCATCCTCAAGCTTATGGATTTGCATATTACTAGCATCATGGATATTCAAAGAATTCATACTAGAAACATTCCAATCATGCTCATCATTCATGGATTCTATGCCAAACATTTTATAACATTATTCTTCTAACAATTGAGCACAATTTTCCTTTCCATCAATTTCACGAAAGACATTATAAAGATGAATAATATGATGCAACCTCAATTCCATTTTATTGTAATAAACCAAACTAGTGATAAAACAAGAAACTAAAAGATTTAATTGCAAGATCTAAAGATATACCTTCAAGCACCCACCTCCCATGGAACGGCGCCAGAAAAGAGCTTGATGTCTACTATGCAACTTTATTCTTGTAGACTCGTGTTGGGCCTCCAAGCATAGAGTTTTGTAGGATAGTAGCAATTTTCCCTCAAGTGGATGAACTAAGGTTTATCAATCTGTGGGAGGCGGAGGATGAAGATAGTCTCTCTCAAACAACCCTGCAATGAAATAACAAGGAGTCTCTTGTGTCCCCAACACACCAAATATAATGGTAATTTTTATAGGTGCACTATTCGGCGAAGAGATGGTGATACAAGTGTAGTAATGATAGTAGATATTGATTTTTGTAATAAGAACAATAAAAACAGCAAGGTAGCCATTGATAAAATGAAGCACAAATGGTATTGCAATTCTTGAGAATGAGGCCTAGGGTCCGTACTTTCGCTAGTGCAATCTCTCAACGATGCTATTATAATAGGATCATATAACCATCCCTCAACGTGCAATGAAGAATCACTCCAATGTTCCTATCTAGTGGAGAACATAAGACGAAATTGTTTGTAGGTTACAAAACCACCTCAAATCTATTCTTTCTGTTCGACCTATTCAAGAGTTCGTTCTAAAATAACACAAAGCTATTCTTTCTGTTCAATCTATCCTAGAGTTCATACTAAAATAACACAAAAGAAAATTCAGATTCATAATACTCAATCCAACACAAAGAACCTTAAGGAATGCCCCAAGATTTCTACCGGAGAAACATAAACGAGAACATGCATCAACCGCTATGCATAGATTACCCCAATGTCGTCACGTCGGGAATCCGCGAGTTGAGTGCCAAAAAACATATCAAGCGAATCAATATGATACCCCACCATCACCACGAGTATTGATATGCAAGACATGTATCAAGTGCTCTCAAATCCATAAAAGTATTCAATCCAATAACAACAAAATCTCAAAAGGAAAACTCAATTCATCACAACAAGATAGAGAGGGGAAAACACAATATGATCCAACTATATTAACAAAGCCCGCGATACATCAAGATCATGACATCTCAAGAACATGAGAGAGAGAGAGATTAAACACATAGCTACTGGTAGAAACCCTCAGCCCCGAGGGTGGACTAGTCCCTCCTATTCATGGTGGCCGCCGGGATGATGGAGATCGCCACCAGTGATGATTCCTCCCTTTGGCAGCATGCCGGAACATGGTCTAGATTCGTTTCTTGTGGCTACAGAGGCTTGCGGCGGCGAAACTTCTGATCTAGGCCTGAGGGTTTTCGGAATATTTGGGATTTTATAGGCCGATGAGGGGGTGTAGGAGGCCCCCGAGGTGGGTTGGGGTGCCCCCTCGGGGAATGCCCCAGGTGCTTCTCTAGCCCATTGGATGTCTTCTGGTCCACAAAAAATCCACAATAAGTTTTGCGGTGTTTGGACTCTGTTTGATATTGATTTCCTGCGATGTAAAAAAACAAGAAAAAAACAGCAACTGGCACTGGGCACTGGGTCAACAGGTTAGTCGCAAAAATGATATAAAGTTGCTATAAAATGATTGTAAAACATCCAAGAATGATAATATAACAGAATGAATACTTCATAAATTATAGATACATTGGAGACAGATGATCCTACTTCCATTTACTAATATCTACCTATAGTTTTACTAGTTCATATACACGTATTATTATATTGAAAATACATAAAGTTCCCTTTTCATCTTTACATCCTTATTTTTTTTCCTCCTAGCACTGATTTTTTTACCACTGGTTTTCCTAAAACCAACTCAATTGTCCCACGTCTTATTAGCTTACAAAAATAAAACAATATTTTATTTTGAAAATCAATAAGTTCTTAAAACATAAATGTTTATCATTTCTGGATTAAAACAAATCAGAATCCACCAAAATATGCAAAATTAGGTTGAACTTTTTGACCGTGGTCCTGGGCAGAAAATGGGTTGTAATAAATTCCTTAAGAATTAGTAAATGGGCTGTAAATTACTAAAAAAATAGCAAGTGTGATCTATATTGTCTGCCACAGATTTGTAGGCTGGCTTGTGGGCCTACTAAGTTCGTGCATACACAAGGTTTGTCAAAAAAATAACTTAGTCGACTCTACCAGCATCAAAAAGTTAGGTGTCAATCTAACGCTAACGGCGATCGTGCTTCTTCAGTCTCTGATCTTCCTACTCCAGCCGCCCAAACCAACACCGGCAGAACCTCCCGTGGCCGACTGTGCTGCCGGGCAAGCCTCACAGACCCACCATACTCGCATCCCTGGCCTGGCTATCCCTCTACTCACCCACACCTCCTGTTATTCTCCAGTGACTGTAGCCTCACATTGCGGCCGAACAAGTAAACCCTCGTACCCACTCCACGTTGGAAACAATCTCCGAGTATTCCTCGACTCCGGGTCATTCCCTTACATGGCCTCTCCTTCGTCCACCGCCTTTGTTCTCTCGGCACGGCGTGGTCAACGAATGACATCCATCGGAAGAAGACTGTATGTGGAGAGGCAGACCGCTGGGTCCACAGCCGCAAGCAAGGAAGTGCCTCCTTTTTCTTGCGAGTAGGAACTGCCTCCTTATTATGCACAAAATAATGATTCCTCCTCCAAACAGCTGGGACCAGCCGGAAGGGCCTCTGTATTTCACGAAAAAATTACCCTAGCTGACAACTCGGATCCACTAGCTATTACGCACAAAAATAATGAATACCCCCACTGCTAGGTCGGTCCCACCATATTTGGATGCTGACTTGTGGGCCTACTACTTTGACACCGACGCATGGCTATGTCAACTTAGTCAATATAAACGATTCTTGCTGTGGTGACCATAAGATGTCCATCTGAAAGCACAAGTGCTCCCTAGGTGGTTTTGGTAATTAATGTCAACATATCTCTTGTTGGACTAACACTTCTATCTAGCATGTTTCAGATAAGTTCAACAATGGAGTGGCATGGACTAAAGGATGTGGGAACTCCTTCAAGATGCTAAGGACAAAGCATTGGCTCAAGCTTCAAGCTCAAGACTCTTCATTTTACATTTTAGTGATCCAAGATCACACTGAGTCTATAGGAAAAGCAAATACTATCAAGGAGGGATGAGGAGTTGTTTAATGAGCCTCTTGCTTCATGTGCTTAGTGATATGCTCCAAAACCCTCAACTACTTTCCCACTTCCACAAATGACCTAAACCCAAAGCCAAAATCGGTCACACCGAAACTTCCTATCCGGCGCCACCGATTCCAAAAGTCATAGCCACTGCCACAAACCCTAAGCAAATCGGTCTTACCGATAGGGATCTCAGTTTCACCGAGATGGGATTGTAATCTCTCTGTATGTCCATTATCAAATCGGTCTCACCGAGTTTGAGAAATCGGTACTACCGAGATTACAATGAAAACTCTCTGGAAAACTTATTACCAAATCGGTCTCAACGAGTTTGTGTAATCGGTCCCACCGAGTTTGCCTGACCAACTCTCTGGAAAGCTTATTACCAAATCGGTCTCACCGAGTTTGTGTAATCGGTCTTACCGAGATTACGTTATGCCTAACCCTAACCGAGTCGGTCTCACCGAGTTGCATTTCGGTCCCACCGAAAACCCTAACGGTCACATTATTTGCTAAATCGGTCTGACCGAGTTTAACGATTCAGTCCCACCGAGTTTGGTAGATTGTGTGTAACAGTTAGATTTTGTGTGGAGGCTATATATACCCCTCCACCTCCTCTTCATTCGGAGAGAGAGCCATCAGAACGAACCTACACTTCCACCATACATTTTCTGAGAGAGAACTACCTACTCATGTGTTAAGGCCAAGATATTCCATTCCTACCATATGAATCTTGATCTCTAGCCTTCCCCAAGTTGCTTTCCACTCAAATATTCTTTCCACCAGATCCAAAACCTATGAGAGAGTTGACTGTTGGGGAGACTATCATTTGAAGCACAAGAGCAAGGAGTTCATCATCAACGCACCATTTGTTACTTCTTGGAGAGTGGTGTCTCCTAGATTGGCTAGGTGTCACTTGGGAGCCTCCGACAAGATTGTGGAGTTGAACCAAGGAGTTTGTAAGGGCAAGGAGATCGCCTACTTCATGAAGATCTACCGCTAGTGAGGCAAGTCCTTCGTGGGTGATGGCCATGGTGGGATAGACAAGGTTGCTTCTTCGTGGACCCTTCTTGGGTGGAGCCCTCCGTGGACTCGCGCAGCCGTTACCCTTCGTGGGTTGAAGTCTCCATCAACGTGGATGTACGATAGCACCACCTATCGGAACGACGCCAAAAACATCCATGTCTCCAATTGCATTTGAATCCTCTAAACCCTTCCCTTTACTTTCTTGCAAGTTTCATGCTTTACTTTCCGCTGCTCATATACTCTTTGCATGCTTGCTTGATATGTATTGTGATTGTTGAGATTATGCCTAACCTACACTTAAACCCAAAGAATCAAAACTGCAACTTTGGTACTTAGTGTCTAATCACCCCCCCTCTAGACACCTCTTCTCAAGGTCCTACAAGTGGTATCAGAGCCTTGGTCTCCATTGCTTTGGTTTAATCACCATTGGAGGAAGATGGATGAGTCTACTATTGGGAGTATTAGACATAGAGTGCCTACTCATGATGGGGAGTATTTTCATGAGTGGAAAAATGAGATGCTTGTTATTTTCAATCAATATCATTTTAACAAGTACATTGCTAGCCCTTGTGCACCTTATGTTGATCCTATGCATCCTACCCATGATGAGTCAATTGACATGATTAGGAATCTTAGAACTGCCGATCTTATCATTAGAGGGTTGCCTAGAAACTTGCTTGGATGTTTGCCTACCTTTAAGTGTGCCTACACCATATGGAAATTTGTTGAGGAACAATTTCCAGATTATTCCTTGAAAAATCTTGATGAAATTCTCCATAAGTCTATTGCCTTGAGTAAGATGAATACTAGTGATCCTATGTTTGGTGATCGTCTATTTGAGCTTACACATCTTATGCGCACCAAAGGAAATGTTGGTATTGTTAGTGACATTATTTCCGAAGCTATAAAAATTCATAAGCAAGATTATCAAACTCATTCTGATGAATCACCCTCTCTAGGACTTGATCCACCACATGATGATGTTGAACATGGATACTATGATGAGGATGATGAGAGTGACTTCGATCTTGATGATGCAATGAGACACTTTGGTCTTATGGCAAATCTTCGGGGATATATGTCCGGAGGAAAGGAATGGGTTCTTGATAGTGGATGTACCGATCACATGACCGGAGATAAAGACATGTTCCATGAGCTTGCTGATAATGATAGTCCTCGAAAGTATGTCACTTTCGGTGACAACTCAAAGGGTAAGGTGGTTGGCCTCGGTAAGGTGGTCATATCACATGATAGCTCCATACAAAATGTCATGCTAGTTGAATCTCTTGGTTACAACTTACTTTCAGTACCTAGAGTTGCTGATTTCGGTTTCAATGTTCTATTTACTGAAGTAGATTGCCAAGTGTCTTGTCGAGATAATCATAAACTGGTCTTTACCGGTGTGCGTAGAGGTGATCTATACATTGTTGATTTCACTAAAAAGGCTCAACCTAAAACTTGCTTCATTGCTAAATCCTCAAAAGGTTGGTTATGGCATAGACGACTTGGCCATGTTGGTATGCGAAACCTTGACAAGCTTATTAAAGGAAATCGTATCCTTGGATTTAACGATGTCATATTTCATAAGGATAGACTTTGTAGCACTTGTCAGGCAGGTAAACAGGTTGGAGGAAGGCATCCCGTGAAGAACATCATGACTACAAGGAGGCCACTCGAGCTACTTCACATGGATCTTTTTGGTCCCAACTCCTACAAGAGTCTTGGTGGAAATTCTTTTGGTCTAGTTATAGTTGATGTTTTATCCAGATTTACGTGGGTGTTCTTTCTCGATGATAAATCGCAGGTCCAAAAGATCTTCAAAAACTTCGCTAGGAAGGCCCAAAATCAATTTGAAGCAAAGATCAAGAAGGTTCGCAGCGACAACGGAACGGAGTTCAAGAACGCAAATGTGGACACCTTTCTTGATGAAGAAGGGATTTCACACGAGTTCTCGGCTACATACACACCTCAACAAAACGGAGTAGTTGAGAGGAAGAACTGGACACTCATCGAAATGGAGAGAACGATGCTTGATGAGTACAAGACGCCGAAGCACTTTTGGGCAGAAGCGGTTGAGAGAACTTGTCATGCAACAAATCGCTTGTATCTTCACAAGCTACTCGGCAAGATGGCATACACTAGTGCAGAACTGGGCTTTAGTGCTGGTTCGTGACGGCCTTTAGTGCCGGTTGGCGGTTGGCGAACCGACACTAAAGAGTGGGGACTAAAGGTCCCCCCCCTTTACTACCGGTTCGTCACGAACCGGCGCTAAAGTGCAAACACGTGGCACGAGCCAGGCCCGGGTGCGTGTTGGACATTAGTACCGGTTGGTAACACCAACCGGTACTAAATGTTTGGGTGTTCTTTTTTAATTTCTGCTTTAATTTTGTGTTTTCAATTTGGCTTTATTTTCCATTTAATTCTTTTTTGTTTGCTGGTATTTCACGATACTACAAATTGTACACGTTATGCATATATATAAATATATAGATTTTCTCGTACGTAGAACCGCATATATATATAATATATATATATATATATATCATTGAATGTCTCATAGCCAACACCATTAACTATTCACACATACACATGTATATACATATACAATTTCTCCTACATGTTGCCTTGGTGCCTTCGGAGCACGATGACAAGTGGTTCATGGGGGCGGTAGCGGGTAATAGTATTCTCCTTTGGGATCTATGACCTGGTCGAGCAAAAATCCGGCTATTTCCTCTTGAAGTGCTTGTATGCGGTCCGATGGTAGGAGCTTATCCCGCACCGACCTGAACTGTTAAGAAGGAGATCAATATGCATGTGTGTTAGTTGTGTGACTAGATATCGATAATGGTGCGAATAGTGTTCTGACAAAAACGTACCCAGTCCTGTCTATCAGATCTGCTCCTTTCGCACGTCATCATGCGAATGTTCTCACAAACGTAGAATGCACACAGATTATTCCCCGACGCCTGCCTCAGGGCCTTTACGAGAATGGAATTGAATCAGATAATGATTAATCAAGCATGATCATTAATTAATGATATTGAAACAAGAATTAAAGAGATGGTAGCTAGCTAGTACTACTTAATTACTTACCTTGGGTCGATGCCAAAACAACTTTTTTGGCCACTTGTCTGGAGTCACCTTGAGGAACCTTGCCCATGCCCTGCCCGCCGGCAAAGAAAATTAATAAAGGGGTTATTAAATAGTTCATATCAGGAACTAATAGTTAATAATGATTGAAATTACCTGTTGACTATCCCCTTCACGATGGCGTAGTCTTTATCTTCTTTAGTTAGTGAGTCCAGTAATTCAACTTTTCCTTCCTCAACTTTAATGTCTAACAAGACCCAGTGCCAACTGCATACGCACACGTTTGCATGTCTTAATTAAGCGGGCATGTGCATAAAATTAATCAACTACCGTAAACCGTATACACTTAATTATTAACATCTAGCTAGCTAGTAAGCAAAAACAGAATTTGTAGTACAAGACAGTGTGACTCACGGGAAGTTATAAGGAAGTAGTATATCTTCATTGGTATTGAGGCGCTTCAAGAACTCTAGCATGCTTTCCTCTACAGCAGCTAGACAATGTTCAATCTCCCATATTTCCTGATTAATGGTATTTGGGTCAATGAACCCAACGCCATAGCATCCAGCTTTTTTCATTTCATACATCTTGATCCTGCATATAATACCACAAAAAAAGAATATAGTGAGGATAATTACATGTAATGATTGATCAAAATTATCACTACATAACTAGCTTGAGACTTAAATTACAGAAAGAAATCACTTACAGACAATAGCAACTGACGATAGACTTGTCGAGTGCGTCTTGATTAAATAACTGAAATAATTCTGGATACTCAATGGCCAGGGCTTTCTCATGGTAATAATGATCATGCTTTACATTCACCATGAGGGACTCTCGATTGGAAATCCTGGTAATGTTCATGTACCATTGATGCAATTGATACATTCTCGTTGGGAGGTCCTTGACCTTGTCTGGATGGACCAAAGGTTTGCCCCGGACATATTGCCATGCTATTTCCGATTCTTTAAGCGTAGGCATGGGCTCGATTTCGAGGAGTTGTCCAACAGAGATATTGAGCATTTGAGCCTGCATTATATGATCCTCTGTTATTACCACATCACCATGCTGGGGAACGCTAACGGTTTGCCCACAATAATATTTGGCGCACGTCCTCTCATGTGTTGTTGGCACAACAAGCGGGGGGATCGGTTGCGCCGCCTGTTCTCCCAACTAGGGAACGGTTTTCCCGCATTTTTTGCCAGCTGCTTGTTGGCTCGAGCTTGAGCTCGCATCCTTCTGTAGTCGTGCTCGATGTGCCTTCCTGATTTGGCGCTCATAGTCCGAGTCAACAGGCTTGGGAGCTGGTTCTCTAGCCATACGAATGAAGTGGTCAATTACTTTCTCAGGCACTTTCTCCTTTGGCGGCGGTGCCGGTTTCGGTCCAAAATGGGCGTCCACTTGGGCTTGCACTATGGCTGCGTTTTGCTCCTTAGTCATGTTGTAAGGCCTCTGAGGAAGAGGAGCGAGGCTTGGAGCATATTTATATCGCTTGCCTTCGCCTGTACTTCCTGAACTACCTCGACTCGTACCGCTACGCACCAAAGCTGCGGGATGTCTCTTCTGCGATTGCTGAGCCGGCGGAGACGGCTGACGTGGAGTTGGACCAGGAGAAGTGGCCTGAGATGTGCCGGACTTGAAGCAGAAGGTGTGGCCTGACACGGTGACGGACTTGAAACCGGAGAAGTGGCATGACGCTGTGCCGGGCATGAAACCGGAGGAGTCAGCTCACGCGTTCGGGGACTTGGAGGAGGTGGCATACTTAGAGGAGGAGTCGTGTCACGCGTTCGTGGACTTGGAGGAGCAGGAGTCTGCTGACTCGGTGGCGGACTTCGAGGAGGAGTCGGCAGACGACACGGTGTCAGTGGACTTCGAAAGATGATGCAATCCTTTTTCCATAGGATGGTACGATGTATGGCCTCTCCCAGTGTGCGCTCGTCTTCACCTCCATGAATGTCAAGCGTTAGGCCCGAATATGGGTCCACCACTTCATCAACCATGACACGAGCATAGCCCTCTAGAATCGGGATGCAATGGTAGGTTGCTTTGGGGGTAACTGGAAAAGCAATGCCGTCCGCCACCTTCATGGATATGTTCTTCATTTTGGAGTGTAGCTCGCAGTTAGTGTTCTCTATGATCTCATCCACAGGGACGGTGCTATCCAATGCTACCAGATCATCCGCTTGCTGTTGCCGCTGCTGAGACCCCCTTTCCTGGCTAAGTGAGTCGATCTGCTGTTGCTGCTGCTGGAATTTGAGTGCCAGGTCCATGTGCCTTGCTTCCAGGCCTTGAAGGCGTTCTGCGTCCTGCTTCCTCTTCTCCTCCTCCAGCTTCCTTTTCTTCTCCTCCTCCATCTTCCTTCTTGCACGGCTCCTGTAGTCCTCGTTCCATTCTGAAAAGCCCTCATACCAGGGAATAACGCCCATGCCTCGTGTTCTTCCCGGGTGTTCAGGATTTCCCAGGGCACGTGTAAGCTCGTTATTCTCTCTGTTGGGCGTGAACACCCCCCTTCGAGCTTCATCTATTGCGTCAATTATCTTTTTTCGGCTGCTTTTAGACTTGCCTTCCACGAAACTTTGCCTATCTTCGGGTCCAACGCTCCCCCATGCGCATAAAACCAAGTTCTACACCTGGGGGGCCAGTGCCGGGTAACCGGAGTGACCCCTGCATCCTCCATCTCTTGCTCAGACTTATCCCACTTAGGCAATCCCACCGCGTAGCCACCTGGACCCAGCCTATGGAACTGCGTCTTTCTTGCGGCATTTGCCTTGTTTTTCATCGACCGTTCCTTAGATATTTCTGAATCCTTGAAGGTCACGAAATCGTCCCAGTGCTCTCTTTGCTTCTCTAGTGTTCCCGTGAATTTTGGAGTCTTCCTTTCATTAGCGAGGTAGTTGGCCCATACAGTTTTCTTGTGGGTGTTGAATGCAATTGCCATCTTCTTAAGAGCAGCGGCCTTGACTTTCTCCACATCTGCTTCAGTGAAATGATCTGGTAGGGTGAAATGTTCCATCAGAGATTTCAGAAGGTCTGCTTTGGCTCTTTTGTCGACCCAAGTAACACCTGGACGTTTAGTCTTTGGCTCTTTCCATTCTTGAATGGAGATAGGGAGTTTGTCCTTCACAAGAACTCCGCACTGACAAGTCCACTTGTTCGCAATGTTCTTAGGCGTGAGGGGTTCGCCACTAGGTTTGATGGATTCGATGTGGTACTTTACACCATCCTTCAACAATCTGCCCGGGCCTCACTTTGTCTTGCTGTCTGTAGAAGCAGATTTGCTCGATCCGGAGGGCTGAAAGAAGAAAGATTGATTCGTTAATATATCTTCAATAAAAAAACATGTGATGATCACCATCATGCATGCTTATATAAATATACCTCGCCGGTAGTCTTTGTTATTTGAAGATCAGCATTGTCTGTGTCATCACAAACATTGTCTGTGTCATAATCATAATCATAGTTCATGACTTCATCAGCCCGGTCGTCGAGATCGAATATATTTTCATCACCCTCTCCGGTATTGTTCAGATATTGGGAGCCGTCATCTGCTTCATTCAGATCATGTAGCCTGTGAGGGCTGCGTATGATGTCGAACAATTCCTCTTCTCTCTCTCTGCCGATATTGTCCGCCATAGCTTTTACTTTACTAATACAGAAGAAATATAAAACAATTTAGTATTCAAATTACAATGCATGGATGCAATTAATCAATAAGGAAAAACTGAATCTCGAATACATCGTCTCGAATACATTATCGATCGTCTTAATATATATAATCTCGAATACATTGTCTCGAATATTATATATCGAATACATCACTGGCTAGGTACCTAATAAAGATTGAGTACTATAGAAGAATCTAGGGCGCCACTCGCGGTTCCTGGGGCGCGGGCGGTGCACACCCAAAGAGAAGGAACCATCACATGATCATATCTCCGGTCATCTGCCCAAAGAACCCACCAAGTAGTGGAGAACCTGACGTCGTCCATAGTAGCCATGTAGCGATGGACGTGCTCATCTTCCTCCCTGATACGGCGACGCACCACCTCCGGCGGGGCCGGCTGCCTCTGCACCGAATGTGGCCCACGTGAACACCACCAAAGAAGATCAGGATCGACGACGGGACCCGAGGTCGGGTTCCTCACCAAGCGGCGCGCCCCTCCAGGTAGCACCTCCCAGTGCCAGCCCAGCGGAGCCCAGTCCCGGACATGGGTCCCCTCAAGCAGGACGTCGTCGCGAACGGGTCGACGGCGAGGATGCGGGCCGGGCATATCGTCGAGAACAAATACTATATGCCCGCAAAAAGTAACATTTTCTAAATGATTGGATTGTGATAACTAAAATTCTACATATATGCAAATTCTAACAATTTGACATTAATCTAATTCATCTAACTAAAACTAATTCTAAAATTTCCTGATTATATAACTAACATTTCCATAACAATTCTAATATTTATATAACTAAAAAACTGAAAAATTGCTAACATTTCTATAAATATTTCTATAACTAAAAAACTGAAAACATTTATAACATTTCTATAAAACTAACATTTCTAATATTTATATAACTAAAAAACAGAATAATTTCTAACATTTTTATTACTAAAAAATAGAAAAATTTATAACAAACAAACTAATGTGTGTGTGTGTGTAGTGTGTGTGTGTGTGTGTGTGTGTGAGTGGACATGGCGGCCGGGGCGAGCTCACCGGCGAGGCGACGACGGGGCGGCGACAACGGGGCGACGGGATGGGGCGGCGACGACGGG
>NC_041391.1:546594903-546612029 GCF_002162155.2 Triticum dicoccoides
GCGCCGACGGGACGGGGCGGCGACGACGGGGCGGGGCGGGGCGCGGCGACGAGGACGGGGACGGCCGGGGCGACGATGTCGACGGGGCCGGCGACGGCCGGGGTCGGCGACGAGGGGCGGGGGCGGCGACGATCGGGGCCGGGCGGCGCGACGGAGGGAAACAGAGGGAAGAATAGAGGGAAACTGAATTTTGTTCAAGTGTAGTATATATAGGATGGACCTTTAGTACCGGCTGGAGCCACCAACCGGTACTAAAGGTCTGTTTTGGCCAGGCCAAGCGGCGGGAAGCGCACCCCCTTTAGTACCGGGTCGTGGCACCAACCGGTACTAAAGGGGGGGTCTTTAGTACCGGTTGGAGCCATGACCTGGTACTAAAGGGGGTGCGCTGGCTCCAGGCGGTGCGCAAGTTTAGTCCCACCTCGCTAGTCGAAGGGCTACCGCACTGGTTTATAAGCCCCAGTGCGGAAGCTCTCTCGAGCTGCTCTCCTTACCTGGCCTACTGGGCCTACCTGTCCTCTTCGCCTAGTGGGCCTACTGGGCCTTTGCGGGCCTGCATCCTGGCACAACAAAAGGTTGTGTTGCTAGTCGTATGCAGGCCGCTTTGGCCCAGTAGGCGGGCTTTTTTTTCTTAATTTTTTTCGCTTTATTTATTTTTGTTTTATTTATTTTTGAGTTATTTTTTGCTGTATTTAGAGTTTCTTTGTGAATATTTTTGCTTTCGGTACAAAAAATTACAAACTTTCTGTTAGTGCCGGTAGTTTTCAAAGTTGAATAGTTTAAATTTTGAATTATTTGAAATTTGTGTGGATCACTAGTTTGTGAATAACTTAACTTTGAAAAAAGTTTTTTCAGTGATTCTTTTTTCTTATGTTTAATATTAGTGTGTTTTATCGTTATATTCAATTTGGTAATGCTTAGGTTATTTAAAAAATGGAATGCCTTTGTAACAGTTCAGTTTTCGTCGGAAACCCTGATACTTCGAAAGAGATTGTCCATTTTATACACGAAGTGCATCCAGTTTTTGCCGTAACCCTCTCTACTTTGTTGCACATGCTATTTGTATGAAATTATGATAGCATGCCAACTTTCAACCTTTTCTGAGTTTATTTGAAATGCTTTTCAATTTCAGGGTCATTTAGCTGGAAAAAATCAGTAAATGCATGAAAAGAATTTGTTTGCACATAAAAAAATTTCGCGTTTCAAATGCCAAAACACATGACTACCCTAACTATTACAGACATTCCCTCCTGGGTGTGAAACACAGAAGAAAGTGATGATAGTGAAGCCGATCACATCCCAGATCTTTCGGTGTGAAACTTTTTGTTCACGTGTGTCCCTTTGCGCCGTAACCATGGAAAATCTTCATCATTTAACAGGATGCTCGTGTCAATATTCACTGTGAATGGAGCAATTTCATCAAACTTTTCATAATCTTCGGACATGTCTGTCTTGTCATCCACTCCCATGATGTTTCTTTTTCCTGAAAGAACTATGTGGCGCTTTGGCTCGTCGTATGATCCATTCACTTCCTTATCTTTTCTTTTTCTCGGCCTGGAAGACATGTCTTTCACATAAAAATCCTGCGCCACATCATTCGCTAGGACGAATGGTTCGTCTGCATACGCAAGATTGTTGAGATCCACTGTTGTCATTCCGTACTGCGGGTCTTCCGTTACCCCGCCTCGTGTCATATTGACCCATTTGCACCGAAACAAAGGGACCTTCAAATCACCTGATCCATAGTTAAGTTCCCATATGTCCTCTATGTAACCATAATATGTTTCCTTTCCCATGTTGGTTGTTACATCAAAGCGGACACCACTGTTTTGGTTGGTGCTCTTCTTATCTTGGGTGATCGTGTAAAATGTATTCCCATTTATCTGGTACCCTTTGAAAGTCATTATATTCGAAGATGGTAACTGGGACAGCGAGTACATGTCATTTTGAATATCGCCATCATTCAGGGCATGTTTCTGCAACCAACCGGCGAAAGTCCTCGTTTGTTCGCGTGTAATCCAGTCGTCAGACTTCTCCGGGTGTTTGGACTGTAGAAAATTCTTGTGTTCCTCCATATACGGAGCCACCAAGGCGGAATTCTGTAGAACTGTGTAGTGTGCTTCAGTGAGAGAATGCCCGTCCATACATATTATTTGATGCCCTCCTAGCGTGCCTTTTCCTTCCAGTCTGCCCTTATGCCGCGATTCAGGAACACCAATCGGCTTAAGGTCAGGAATGAAGTTAATACAAAACTCAATGACCTCCTCATTTTCATGGCCCTTCGAGATGCTTCCTTCTGGCCTAGCACGGTGTTGAACATATTTCTTCAAGACTCCCATGAACCTTTCAAATGGGAACATATTGTGTAGAAATACAGGACCCAAAACATTAATCTCTTTGCAAAGGTGAACTAGGACGTGCGTCATGATGTTGAAGAAGGATGGTGGGAACACCAACTCGAAACTGACAAGACATTGCACCAAATCATTCTATAACCTTGGTATGATTTCTGGATCGATTACCTTCTGAGAGATTGCATTGAGGAATGCACATAGCTTCACAATGGCTAATCGAACGTTTTCCGGTAGAAGCCCCCTTAGTGCAACCGGAAGGAGTTGCATCATAATCACGTGGCAGTCATGAGACTTTAGGTTCTAGAACTTTTTCTCTACCATATTTATTATTCCCTTTATATTCGACGAGAAGCCAGACGGTACCTTCATGCTGAGCAGGCATTCGAAGAAGATTTCCTTCTCTTCTTTGGTAAGAGCGTAGCTGGCCTGACCCTGATGTATGCCGTCTTTTCCGTGCATACGTTGCTGGTCCTCCCGTGCCTCTGGTGTATCTTTTGTCTTGCCATACACGCCCAAAAAGCCAAGCAGGGTCACGCAAAGATTCTTCGTCTCGTGCATCACGTTGATTGCGGAGCGGACCTCTAGGTCTTTCCAATATGGCAGGTCCCAAAATATAGATTTCTTCTTCCACATGGGTGCGCGTCCGTCAGCGTCCTTCGGAACAGGTTTTCCGCCAGGACCCTTTCCAAAGATTACCTCCAAATCCTTTACCATATCATGTACATCAGCACCAGTACGGTGGCGAGGCTTCGTCCGATAATCCGCCTCACCTTTGAAATGCTTGCCTTTCTTTCTTACGGGATGCCTTGTCGGAAGAAATCGACGATGTCCCAGGTACACATTCTTCCTACAACTATCCAAATATATACCGTCGGTATCATCCAAACAGTGCATGCATCCGCGGTATCCCTTGTTTGTCTGTCCTAAAAGGTTACTGAGAGCAGGCCAATCATTGATGGTCACGAACAGCAACGCCTTTAGGTCAAATTCTTCCTGTTCGTGCTCATCCCACGCACGTACACCTGTTCCATTCCACAGCTGTAATAGTTCTTCAACTAATGGCCTTAGGTACACATCAATGTCGTTGCCGGGTTGCTTAGGGCCTTGGATGAGCACTGGAATCATAATGAACTTCCGCTTCATGCACAACCAAGGAGGAAGGTTATACAAACATAGAGTCACAGGCCACGTGCTATGGTTGCTGCTTTGCTCCCCAAAAGGATTAGTGCCATCTGCGCTTAGACCAAACCATACGTTCCTTGGGTCACCTGCAAATTCCTCCCAGTACTTTCTCTCGATTTTTCTCCACTGCGAACCGTCAGCGGGTACTCTCAACTTTCTGTCTTTCTTACGATCTTCTGCGTGCCACCGCATCACCTTCGCATGCTCTTTGTTTTGGAACAAACGTTTCAACCGTGGTATTATAGGAGCATACCACATCACCTTGGCAAGAATCTTCTTCCTAGGGCGCTCGCCCTCGACATCACCAGGGTCATCGCGACTGATCTTATAACGCAATGCACCGCATACCGGGCAAGCGTTCAAATCCTCGTACTCACCGCGGTAGAGGATGCAGTCATTAGGGCATGCATGTATCTTTTGCACCTCTAACCCTAGAGGACAGACATCCTTCTTTGCTTCATACGTACTCTCGGGCAATTCGTTGTCCTTTGGAAGCATATGCTTTATCATTTCCAGCAACTTTCCAAATCCCTTGTCAGATACACCATTCTCTGCCTTCCATTGCAGCAATTCAAGTGTGGTGCCCAACTTTTTTTTGTCAGCTTCGCAATTCGGGTACAAAAATTTCTTGTGATCCTCTAACATGCGCTGCAACTTCGTCCTCTCCAGATCACTTGCACAGTTTCTCTTTGCATCGGCAATGGCCCGACCTAGATCATCAGCGGGCTCATCTGATGCCTCTTCTTTAGCTTCTTCACGCATTGCCGGCTCAGCTTCTTCCCCCATTGTTGTATCATTGTATTTAGGGAACCTATGGCCAGGATAGCCGTCGTCGTCCTCTTCTTCTTCATTGTCTTCCATCATAACCCCTATTTCTCCGTGCTTGGTCCAAACATTATAGTGGGGCATGAAACCGGACTTAAATAGGTGCATGTGAATGGTTTTTTCTGTAGAGTAACTGTGACCATTCTTACAGCCAGCACATGGGCAAGGCATAAAACCATCCGCCCGCTTGTTTGCCTCAGCGGCCCGCAGAAAAGTATGCACGCCATTAATGAACTCGGGAGAGCATCGGTCATCATACATCCATTGTCGGCTCATCTTCATTACACAACACCAAATAGACCAAATTAATACAAGTTCATACATAAAGTTCATACATAAAGTTCATATATAGCACTTAATTAAATGCAACATTCAAATAACTCTCTAGCTAAAGAATTTAAATGCAACAACAAATGCGATGAAGATCGCAACTAAGGTAACAATTGATCCAACATCATAAGGATACCAAGCCACACTATCAATGGCATATTTTCTAATCTTTCTAATCTTCAACCTCATTTTCTCCATCTTGATCTTGTGATCATCGATGACATCAGCAACATGCAACTCCAATTCCATCTTCTCCCCCTCAATTCTTTTCAATTTTTCTTTCAAATACTCGTTTTCTCTTTCAACTAAATTTAACCTCTCGACAATAGGGTCAGTTGGAATTTCCGGTTCACATACCTCCTAGATAAAAATATCTATGTCAACTTGATGGTCATAATTTGTCATAAACACGAAATGCAACAACTAGTTTTAAAAGAGAATATACCACATCCGAATCATAACAAGGACGAGGGCCGACGGGGACGGATATCAAAACCATGGCACTATGTATAACAAACAACATACGGGTAAGATAATTATACGAGTAACTATATATCCAAATCACACAAACATCAATTTGGTAATGTAAAACATTCATGAACAAGAGCCTCACCACAAGGTGGTGCCGGCGACGGGCGGTGCGGGCAATCGACGGTGGTTACGACGGAGATTTAGAAGGCACTAAGTAAACCACACCTACATATGCAAACTAAGTGTTATTTTTGACCTCAAATTTCATATAAATCAAATACTTGAAAATATAATTCCTCCCAAATTAATCACTATACAAAGCATTGCAAGAGCTAATCTAGCAATGAGAGTTGAAAGGACAAAGTTGCTAACCTTTGTGATCATTTGAATGGATGGGGGCCTTCAAATCTTGACAAATTTTGGGCAAAATTTCTGAGGAGCTCGAGGGGAAAGGGGAAGAACAGAGGAGAAGTGAGGGGAAAGGGGAAGAACAGAGTGGCTCGGGTGGACGAAGGGTTTATGTACGTCGACCTTTAGTACCGGTTCGTGCCACGAACCGGTACTAAAGGTGCTGGACGGGCCCCAGACTGACAACACCCTGCCACCACCCTCTTTAGTACCAGTTCGTGGCACGAACCGGTACTAAAGGTTCACCACGAACCGGAATTAATGAGAACGGCCGGCTAGCCGTTGGAACCGGCACTAATGGACACATTAGTGCCGGATCAAAACCAAACCGGCACTAATGTGTCTCATATTAGGTGCTTTTTCTACTAGCGATACGAGCTCCTCACCGGTAACAAACCCCAAGTTGGATACTTTCGAGTATTCGGCTCAAAGTGCTACATTCTTGATAAGCATCGTCGCTCTAAATTTGCTCCTAAGTCTCATGAAGGTTTCCTACTAGGTTATGGCTCAAACTCCCACACTTACCGTGTCTACAACAATTTCACCCGAAAGGTTGAAGAGACGGTAGATGTGAAGTTTGATGAATCTAACGGCTCGCAAGTAGAGCAATTGCCAATTGATTTAGGTGACAAAGATCCTTCGGAAGCAATTCAAGACTTGGCAATTGGCAAGGTTCGCCCAACGGAGGTGAAGGAGAGTACCTCGTCCGTCCAAGTGGAAGCTTCAACTTCACAACAAGGTGAACCAAGAGTTGATACGGAAGCATCCACAAGCGGGACACACCAAGATGAAGAAAATGAGGAAGTGCATCAAGATGAACGTCAACAACCTCCTTCTCCGCCACGACAAGAGAACGACAATGCCAACAATGAGGAAGGCCAAGAAGAAGAAGAACAAGATGAAGAAGATTTTCAACGAAGACCCAAGCAAAATCTTTCACGAGTTCGAGCAAGAGTTGCTAAAGATCATCCCGTCGAGCAAATCTACAATGACATTCAAACCGGGAGAATCACTCACTCTAAAAGTTGTTTAGCTAACTTTTGTGAAAACTATTCTTTCATCTCTAGCAGTGAACCTATGAAGGTCGAAGAAGCATTGGAAGATCCGGATTGGATAAATGCTATGCATGAAGAGCTACATAACTTTGAGAGGAATCAAGTTTGGACATTGGTTGAGAAGCCCGACAACAACCATAGCATCATCGGTACCAAATGGGTGTTTCGCAACAAGCAAGATGAAGATGGACAAGTAGTTCGCAACAAAGCACGTCTCGTCGCTCAAGGCTACCCACAAGTTGAAGGAATGGACTATGGTGAGACTTACGCTCCCGTTGCTAGACTTGAGTCCATTCACATCTTACTTGCCTATGCTAATCATCATGATATCACCTTGTACCAAATGGAAATTAAAAGTTCTTTTCTAAATGGTGAAATAGAGGAGGAAGTTTATGTTAAGCAACCTCCCGGCTTTGTCAATCCTAAGAAACCCAATCATGTTTACAAACTTCACAAAGCTCTTTATGGTCTTAAACAAGCTCCTAGAGCTTGGTATAAATGCTTGACCAAGTTTCTTATTGAAAAAGGCTTTGAAATTGGGAAAATTGATTCTACTCTTTTTACTAAAAGGGTTAATGCAGAACTATTTGTGTGCCAAATTTATGTTGATGATATCATATTTGGTTCAACTAACCCTCATTTTAGTGAAAAGTTTGGGGACATGTCTAATTCAATGTGGTACCTAGTACTCACTCTTTACATGTCATCCCAGTCTTGGTATTCTTGTGGTTTCTTCTGTTTGCTCTGGCCAGTATATGTATCTGTGTTATCTAACCTTGTTTACACAGGTTCATTTCATCCTAAGACAACTCAAGACTACAAGGTAAGTATATGCATCACAATCATGTGTATGAGGAATTCTTGCTGATGTACATATTGTTTGCAAGAAGAACTCATAAGCATGAAGGTATTTTCTTCAACATTCTTTGCTCTGATGCATATGGCCAAGATACATGTAACACATTGCCTGCTCTATCATGTTTATGCTCTCACATGCTTCTACATTACATATTCACATGATGGCATACATGTAGGGGGAGCCTATGTTTGTTACATGTCCTTCCAAAGCTTTACTTGCTATTCCTTATATCTTTATCTAAAGCTTTGATGTATGTTGCCATCAATTACCAAAAAGGGGGAGATTGAAAGCACAAGTGCTCCCTAGGTGGTTTTGGTAATTAATGTCAACATATCTCTTGTTGGACTAACACTTCTATCTAGCATGTTTCAGATAAGTTTAACGATGGAGTGGCATGGACTAAAGGATGTGGGAACTCCTTCAAGATGCTAAGGACAAAGGATTGGCTCAAGCTTCAAGCTCAAGACTCTTCATTTTATATTTTAGTGATCCAAGATCACATTGAGTCTATAGGAAAAGCCAATACTATCAAGGAGGGATGAGGAGTTGTTTAATGAGCCTCTTGCTTCATGTGCCTACTTTCCCACTTCTACAAATGACCTAAACCCAAAGCCAAAATCGGTCACACCGAAACTTCCTATCCGGCACCACCGATTCCAAAGGTCATAGCCACTGCCACAAACCCTAAGCAAATCGGTCTTACCGATAGGGATCTCGGTTTCACTGAGATGGGATTGTAATCTCTCTGTGTATGTCCATTATCAAATCGGTCTCACCGAGTTTGAGAAATCGGTAGTACCGAGATTACAATGCAAACTCTCTGGAAAACTTATTAGCAAATCGGTCTCACCGAGTTTGTGTAATCGGTCCCATCGAGTTTGCCTGACCAACTCTCTGGAAAGCTTATTACCAAATCGGTGTCACCGAGTTTGTGTAATCGGTCTTACCGAGATTACGTTATGCCCTAACCCTAACCAAGTCGGTCTCACCGAGTTGCATTTCGGTCCAACCAAAAACCCTAACGGTCACATTAGTTGCTAAATCGATCTGACCGAGTTTAACGATTCGGTCCCACCGAGTTTGGTAGATTGTGTGTAACGGTTAGATTTTGTGTGGAGGCTATATATACCCCTCCACCTCCTCTTCACTCGGAGAGAGAGCCATCAGAACGAACCTACACTTCCAGCATACATTTTCTGAGAGAGAACTACCTACTCATGTGTTGAGGCCAAGATATTCCATTCCTACCATATGAATCTTGATCTCTAGCCTTCCCCAAGTTGCTTTCCACTCAAATCTTTTTTCCACCAGATCCAAAACCTATGAGAGAGAGTTGAGTGTTGGTGACAC
Source organism: Triticum dicoccoides (assembly GCF_002162155.2). Classification (NCBI taxonomy): domain Eukaryota; kingdom Viridiplantae; phylum Streptophyta; class Magnoliopsida; order Poales; family Poaceae; genus Triticum; species Triticum dicoccoides. Next base: position 546,603,735 of record NC_041391.1, read on the forward strand.
TATCATTTGAAGCACAAGAGCAAGGATTTCATCATCAACGCACCATTTGTTACTTCTTGGAGAGTGGTGTCTCCTAGATTGGCTAGGTGTCACTTGGGAGCCTCCGACAAGATTGTGGAGTTGAACCAAGGAGTTTGTAAGGGCAAGGAGATCGCATACTTCGTGAAGATCTACCGCTAGTGAGGCAAGTCCTTCGTGGGCAACGGCCATGGTGGGATAGACAAGGTTGCTTCTTCGTGGACCCTTCTTGGGTGGAGCCCTCCGTGGACTCGCGCAACCGTTACCCTTCGTGGGTTGAAGTCTCCATCAACGTGGATGTACGATAGCACCGCCTATCGGAAACACGCCAAAAACATCAATGTCTCCAATTGCGTTTGAATCCTCCAAACCCTTCCCTTTACTTTCTTGCAAGTTGCATGCTTTACTTTCCACTGCTCATATACTCTTTGCATGCTTTCTTGATATGTATTGTGATTGTTAAAATTATGCCTAACCTACACTTAAAGCCAAAGAATCTTAAAAACTGCAACTTTGGTACTTAGTGTCGAATCACCCCCCCCCTCTAGACACCTCTTCTCAAGGTCCTACACCATCCAACGGTCGTCGTGCTTCTTCAACCTCTGGTTTTCTTGCTCGAGCCACGCAAACCAGCATCGGTCATGCAGCCTGCTCCTGTCTCCCGTGGCCGGCTATACTGCCATGCAGGCCTCATCGCCCCACCCTACTCCCACCACTGGCCAGGCCTTCCCTATACTCACCCACACCCCCTATATTTCTCCGGTGACAGTAGCCTCAAACCGCAGCCGCACCTGTCAACCCTCATACTCCCCTCCGCGTGGGTATCCACTATTGCGTATTCCCCGGCTCTGGGTCGTTCCCTTCCAAGGTCGCGCCGTCGGCCACCACATTGGTGCTCTCGGGCGGTACGGCGTCGTCAACACGGTCAACGAACGACAACCATCGGAAGAGGACTGTAAGTCGAGAGGCTAACAGCTGGGTCCAAGGACGCACACAAGGAAGTGCCTCCTTGTTACGCGCAAAATAGTGATTCCTCCACCCAGCTTTATCTTCACATGGACAGAACTGCCTTCTTACCCCGTGACAGCTGGGACCCACCCGATTGAAGCGAAGGTAGCGTTATCTATCTGGTTGCGAATGTGTACGTACATAGCAGTCGATCGGTCTCTCTGTAGTGATGTACCATGGCCAAGTAAGGAGCGGCACGTGTTGAAGTAGAGGCGCCGACGTAGCATGTCATCCAGTCCCGTCTATATCGTGTACACATACGTATTGCCATGCTGCAAGATAGGAAATACGACTACGTACGTACATACGGGCGGGGTCTCTAATTCATACAGCGACGTCGTCCTATTCATCGGGAGCCAACTTGCTTGGACGGAATAGCCGGAACGGGGTCTGGCATACTGCAAAACGGAGGAAAACGGCCTTATGTTCGACCGCGTACGGTCGAAACGGGGTCCTGTTAATCGGGAAGGGTCTGGTGTACCGCAAAACGGAGGAAACGGACTTGTGTTTGAGCTCCTACGGTCGAAATGGGAGGGGTGTGGCATACCAAAAACGGAGGAAGCAGACTTGTGTTGGAGCACCTATGGTCGAAACGGGGTCCTGTTCATCGGGAGGGGTGTGACGTACCGCAGAACTGGACTCCATGGGCTACTGTTCATCCACCATCGACTTCCTCTAGCCTCCACCTGCTACTGTTCATCTGCCATCAACTTCCTCCTGCCTCCACCAGCTACTGTTCATCCACGGGGTCCTGTTCATCTAGCCTCCACCGGCTACTATTGAACCAGCCCTCCACGGGGTCCTGTTCATCCAGCCTCCAAAGGCTCCTGTTCAACCAGCCCTCCACAGGGTCCTGTTCAACCAGCCCTCCACGAGATCCCTCCACCGGCTACTGTTCATCCACCCCACCCCCTCGATCGAGGTCTTGTTCATCCAGTGGCAATGGCCACTACTACCACGGGATCCTCTTCATCCAACCCCCACCGGGAACTGTTCATCCAACCCCCGCAGGGGACTGTTCATCAAGAGGCAGCTTGGATCGGCTTCAGTTAGCAGTAGTAGGGATGGAATCACTAGGTTCAGTTAACAGTGAAGGGATCGATCGGGGTTCGGTACCTTAGCTAGTGCAATGGCTCGGGTTCAGTTAGAGCCCAACGCCTCACACACACACGTACGTGTACGAGAGAAACGCGCAAACCTCCATGCATTGCTCGGCCCCGACCACTCACCGTAACCAGGAAATCCCCGAATTTTCCTCGCCCTCGCTTCTACCACGATTTTTCCCGTCCTGAACGGCCCAAAGAATGTCATGCAGGTGTGTCCCCAGCCCGCCCAGGACGAAAAGCCCATTTTCTTTCATGATTTTTTGTCATAGAAGTAGGAGCCCACCACATCAATGATGATACGTGCTTTTGTCACAATTATCATCATAGAAGTGTCATAAGCATGACAGGAAAAAAATTCGTTCGGCCCTAAATGTCATGGATGTGTCTTTTTTTGTAGTGACTCTTGATCCATGCAACCCAACTAACACATTCGGAGATACCTGTAGAGCACATTTATAATCACCCAGTTACAATGTGAGGTTTGATAGCACATAAGGCATTCCTCCAGTATCCGGGAGTAGCATGATCTCATGGTCGAAGGAACAAATAAATGACATGAAGAAAGCTATAGCAAATAAACTAAGCGATACGATCTGTTGCTAAGCTTACAGTTGGGTCTTGTCCGTCACATCATTCTCCTAACGATGTGATCTTGTTATCAAATGACAACTCATGTCTATGGTTAGGAAACCTTAACCATCTTGGATCAATGAGCTAGTCTAGAAGAGGCTTACACGGGAAACTATGTTGTTTATGTATCCACTCAAGACAGAAAGCGTGACCTACTGTGACAAACACATATCATCATGGAAGTGTTTTTTTGTAGTGTCTTCACTTGCCTGTTGTAACCTATGGCTGCTGGAAGATTGATGTGGATAAAAACATGACCTACTGTGACAAACACGTATCATCAAGAAATAGTTAACTGGTAGCTGCTCGATCAGTTTAGGAGTAGTGATTAATCGGTGAATCAGCCTATTAACTAGATTAATCGGTCCACCATTAATCACTATTGGAATCGGTATCTTTGCCATCAGCCAGCTGACGGCAAAGAAGGTCTTTTCCATCAGCTTACAGAAAACTGACGACAAAGATCATGTTTGCCGTTAGCCAGCTCTTTGCCGTCTTCTAGCAGACGACAAAGAGGGAGGGTGGCTCACTAACGAGAATGTGGCACCCCGGCTTAGAGAAACCGGAACGCCCCGTATTCCAGCCCAGAGATCGAGGTGAAGTCTTCTGGAATACGACACTACTTAGCATAGAACAAACCAGCTTTTTAATATTACACGAATATGAATACAAGGTCTCCGATATTACAATGAATAAAATCGGCACGGCGACCCTACGCCATCCTCAGTTGGTCCATGCAAGGAGCATAACCAGTTGAGGCAGCGGAACAACTATTGGCAGCGGAACAACTACTGGCAGCGGAACGACGACGGTGCTGAACTCCACTCCACAGGCACTCTAGCTGGAACGCTTATCCTAGCTCGCAAACAAGGGATCCATGGAAAACAAGTAATCAAATCCGGCACGACCTGCAAACTAGCATGACATGCCAGGTCAGTACATTCAATGTACTTGCAAGCTCACAATAACCAGAAGCATTCAAGACAAACAACAGCATGGCAATACAAGTTAAGCAGGAATTATCATGAGATCATCAGCATAACGTGGCATGAACCACATGAACATGATACAGCTAGAACAATATGAGAATGGCATGAACAGCATGAACATGATACATCCAGAACAATTGAGCATGGCATGAACATATAAATCTGACGATACTAGCATGCAACATGATGACACTATATGCACCACTTATTCTGCTCGGGTTACCTCGTAACCATCACATGCATCACTTACCAACCTCGGACATCACACGATCATCTCAGAATCAAATCAAGCTTGGTATAAACAATACCTTAGTAATGATTAAATGACCACACGGAGCTTAATCTTTACCCACGATTCTCGCACAACATCATGAATATCCAACAATTTGGTATCCTCGATACCACGGTGATCATTCCCAGATCACAAACAGAACCACTCTGGACTCAACGGGTTACCTCATAACCAAACAGTGATCATTCACAGATCACATAACCAACTTATCTCATCATCAGACCGGGGTTGTTATTAAGCACATCATTATTATTACTGTTGACCCATAGTGTGACCAACCATGAACTGGGCCCTTATCCACAGGCGCGGCTATCGATAGATTTAGTATACACTCTGCAGAGGTAGCGCACTGTACCCACACCACGGAACCCATGGCCTCGCAGTCCCATTTGGGTGGACTAACTGCATTCCGACAAAACCATCCTACTGCCATGACACCCGCCCAACCACTCCGACAAACTCCCCTCTGGGATAAGTCCTAGGTGGCCACGTGCCTACCAAAGGCACCAACATCCACCGTCATGGCAAAACGGCCACCGTCGTGGCAAAACAAAAACGTTCCCAAACGGGGACAAGCCAGCTACAACAACTACGGGCACACAAGGCTTATGCGTCCAACTTGGCCAAGGTAGCGCCCGCGCATAACCTTCCCTTGTGGGAGGCATCGGTGAGAGGCATGACAATAGACCCAGTTAGGACCTTCCCATAAAGGTAAATGTGGTTGCACTGGTCAGCTCGATATGGTGGCACCTTGACTCAGCCAACAGTTGTTCAAGTACAATTTAATCCTGTTAAACTTGAATGCAATATGTTGAGCCATATAAAATAACATGATGCAATTACAATGCGTGAGCATGATATAAGCATAAGCTTGAGGGTACAGTGCGTGATGACGAGCATGAATATTACAAGTACAACACTACTCATGACCATTAGGATCAACAATAAGTACCATTCCAGAACACATCAATAACATAACCGAGTAAGAAATTAACCAACTAACAACAAAGGAACAATGCACATCACCGGTACTCGGTAACCGACGATAGTCATGCACCGAAGAACATGACCAACCCAACATGTACTACTACCAAGCATGCCCAACATATGAGTAATACTAGCAGGTAGAACGTGATAACTGAGTGCAAGAAAACATAGCATGACGGTAATCACTGATCCATAGGCATAACCGAAATAACGACAGTAGTAGAAAAACAAATAGATAGTTATTAAAGATTCAAGTTGAAAACCAATTCACCGGGAGAAAGTGCGAGAAGCTCGCGAAACGAATCGCCGAAAAATGTTCTCTCTCAGAGGGGGCTGATTTAGTGCTAGGGAAAAATGGCCATTTTCAGAATGTTAGAACATAATGAAAATGAAACCAACAAAACGGGCTCGACGAAACGAAGACGTGGGCTTTGGATTCACCTCAATCGGAGTTAAGAGTGCGAAGATATAAGCGTTTGAAAATAAACTCTAGAAATAGGCCCCTGGCTGGAAAAATAGGAAACGTATTCTAGGAAATACGCTTTCGGGACAGTGAATACATATTTCTGTCCAAAGCTGCAAAACTTTACGCTTTTACTGAAATGAAAGCGTAAAATAGAGAATGTGCTTCCACTTAAAACGCGCGCGGGCCCGGGGCTGATCAACGGGTAGCCGCTGACGGGTGGGGTCCGGGGCGACACAGGGTCCACCAGGCGCCGTGTCTTGTTCCTCCTCCCTCTATCTTGATCAAGACAGAGGAGGAGCAAGGGAAGCGCGGCGCCGGCGACGGGCTCGGCGGCTCCGGCAACCTCCAGCCCAGGGGGAGGCAACTACGGGCTCAGGGAGGAGCACTGTGTCCTCCTGATGCATCAGCAGCACCGGGGAGAGGCTGAGATAGTGGCGGCGCACGGAGGCAGAGAACCCATGGCGGCGACTGGACTAGGGGACTCGCAGCCACGAGCACTCCAGCATCGAACTGTGGGGTGGGGTGGGGCGCCGGACTACGGGGAACCTTCTGGTGGTGGTAGAGTGGAGCGAGAAGCTCGGCGTTGGGTCAATTTAGGCCGAAGCCGAGGAGGACATGGTGGCCATTGAAGAGGAATGAGGGGCTCTGGAACTCGGGTGAGTAACTAGGGAGGAGTCGTGGGGTGTGGTGAGGGTGATGGTGAGCTCGAGGGGTCTTGGGGCTGGCTATATATAGCCAGGGCGAAGGTACGGGCTCGGGTGCCGCCGCGGGAGTCCGGCCAATGCTCTGGCGAGGCTCAACGAGCACGGGGTGGCATGGGATCACGACGAGGGAGGTGCGGACGAGCTTGAGAGGCGCACAGGGCAAGAGGGTCCGAGGGCAAAAATGGGAAGCGGCCACGGCTCCATTAACGCTCGGTCGGCCACAGTGCGCCCATGGGCGTGCGGCGACGAGCGCTGACGGAGGGCTTACGGAGGGGGAGATGGCTTCACGAGGACGGAGACGATGCAGTGAAGTTGTTGGACATGCTCACAAGTGCGAAGATGACGAGAGGGGAAGGGGCCGAAGCTAGAAGACGCCCTGGACGCGACCAACGCCAGCAGAGAACGCGCATTGCATGCGAAAACTCGTGATCACCGTGTGCACACACAATGCCACACATTCGGACAAATGATGTCTGGGGGTTATTCCTTCCTGGTTAGGTTGCAAGTGAGGTGGTAACTTTGTTAAAGATGCACTCGTTAAATGGTAATCAACGTCTGAAGTTTACTGGAGTAAACTTGGACATGCACTGATGATCAACAGGAACTTGATTGGAGCCAAAGAATTTGTCTGGGGTGATTAGTTTAGGAAGGACTATAATCCTGGAGAGTTTGAGGAGATTTGGATCAAGATTTAATATATTTGCTTAACAACCACATAAACTGGTCTAGAAGCAAAAACAGGAAGAAACACTCACATAGTGATGAATTAGGCTGAAAATGAACATGGCAGGGTTATTTGGTCATATGAGAGTACCACAAAAATTTCATGCCATTTGGCCAAGCCAAAATGGTACTTGCTTCACAAACATCTCCTATAGATAGAAACTTGCAATAATTTTGGAGAAATATTGGCTTAATGAAATGGTGCCAAATTTGGTGGAGAGATGTTATTTGGGTAGGAGAACAATATGGTAACTTCTCAGAATTAATGAAGCAATATAAATGCACTTGCTTCACAACCTGGAAATATTGCTAGAATCAAAGATTTGATCCTCTGCTCACATAGATGCTTGGATGGGGCTAAAAATGGGTGGAGGGGGTTAATATGAGCACATGAAGGAGTGTGCAAAAGTCCAACTCATTTGGGTACTCCTAGCTAGTACTTCCTTCACAAAGCCTTCTATCTGACAGAAACTTTGAAATCACTGAGCAAGATTGGCTAGGCAAATAAAGTTGAATTTTGTCATGAGGCAATGATTTGGACATAAAAGAATGCCCAAGAAGTTTGGGAGCCAACAAGGAAAGATAGGTCGCACATCCATCACGGAAAGCCACACTAGATAGAAATGAAGACTAATTATTGGGGAATTATTCTTGGGCTAGGACAGGAAATTTTGGGTATATTTGAGCAACATATGACCCAAAGAAATTATGAGAATTATTTGGGAATTTTTGGATGGACAGAAATATAGGTTGCTTCACAACCTAGGGCACTTGAGGTTAGTCCTTTAATAGAAAATCAAATTTTCCCCAAGTAAAAGAATTTAGGATTGGTCAAGGAGTGAAGTGACATGATCTTGTCAAGGTCTTGAGAATGATGAGCCACTTGGGAGGGGGAATGAGGATGATTTCCCAGGTGGCAAGGCAACAGAACCACTCCAAAAAGAAAAAAAAGAGAAAAAACCAAATAAATCAAAAGAAAAAGAAAAGGGCCAAAATCCAGGGTGTTACAGAGAACCACCTAATGGCCACTTTTTTGCCGTCTGAACTTCTTCGCCGTCTGCTAGCAGACGAGAAAGAGAATAGCCAACCTAATGGTCGTTTCCCCCGGCCCCACCCCACTAGCTACGCTCTTTGCCGTTTGCTAGCAGACGACAAAGAAATTAAACCTAACTAAAAAATGGTCGGCCCCGCTCCCCATCCCTCTCTCTCTCCCTCACCTCACCCGCGTCGCACCGGTGCCCGTCGTCCCCGTGCCCACTGCCACCCCCACCGCCGCCGCCGCTACGGGCCCCACCGGCCCCGCCGCCCCCGACCACCACCGCCTCGCCGCTCCCCACCCCCACCGCCTCCGCCGTCCCCGACCACCACCACC
>NC_041391.1:546612180-546613045 GCF_002162155.2 Triticum dicoccoides
CCACGACCACCACCGCCCCAGACGCCGTCGACCCCCCGCCGCCCCGTCGCTCAAGGCGCCACCCCGGCACCCCGCCGCCCATCGCCGCTCCGCCCCCTGGTGAGGTTTCTTCCCTTTTTTTCCTTTTTTCTTGCTGTTTTCTGATTTAGGTTAGTTAGTTAGTTAGTTTTTTCAGGTTAATTAGTTAGTTGTTTTACCCTACTGTGCATAGGTTAATTAGTTAGTTAGTTATTTTTTTACATTAATTAGTTAGTTAATTTTTTAGTAGGTGGTGTTTTACCCGACTGTACATAGTCAAAAAAAGGAGATTTAGAATAATTAGATTTTAGTTGATATTAGGTTAGTAGATTTTAGTTGATTTTTAGGTTAATAGATTTTAGTTGATTTTAGGTTAATACATTTTAGTTGATTTTAGGTTAATAGATTTTAGTTGATTTTAGGTTAGTAAATTTCAGTTGATTTTGGTTAGTAGATTTTAGGTTAGTTGATTTAGGTTAATTAGTTGATTTAGGTTGATTATTTGAAGAAGAAAAGAAGACAAGAGGAAGAACGAAAATAAGGAAAATGAAGAAGAAAAAGAAGACAAGAGGAAGAAGGAAAAGAAGGAAGAAGAAAAAGAAGTAGAAGTGGAGATGAAAAAAAATAAGTAGAAGTAGAAGATGAAAAAGTAGAAAAAGAAGTAGAAGTAGGAAAAGTAGAAAAAGAGGGTTGCCAAGGGAAAAGAGGGTCGCCGAGAGGTCAAGGGCTAGAGGATCGTGGGGAAAAGGAGTCGAGGGTCTAGGGGTCGAGGATCGAGGTGTTGAGGGGTCGAGGTTCAAGGGGAAAAGGGGTCGAGGGTCTAGGGGTCGAGGATCAAGGTGTCGGG
>NC_041391.1:546613521-546625154 GCF_002162155.2 Triticum dicoccoides
GAGACCCCGACACGACACCCCCGACCCCGACACAGCACCCCAACCCTGACACGACACCCCCTATACCCCAACCCCGGCACCTCCCGAAAAAGGTGCTCTTCGGCCTTCCAGAGGCCGACGGGGTCATATATTTATGAATTATGAGTTAGGTCACGTATTCAATTATTATTATGTATATATATATATATATATTATTAATTAGTTCATGTTATTAGGTATTCAATTTTGTATTATGTTCATGATGATTACACACTTAAATATTTTATTATGTTTATGTTGTACTAATTTCGTTTACTCTTTGTCATTGCAGGTGTTGACAGATGGTGGGCGCGGGTCGAGAGTGCTCCGAGCCTCCTTCCTCGGTGCATGCTGGGAGGGGTGCTATTATTCCACCCCAGCACCTTCGGAGAGCGCTAGTAGACAGCATGCAGACGCCGGCGGGCTCTTCTTCTTCGGCGGGAGAGGTAGGAAGGCTGCTGCGCCTTCCTCGCCGCCACCCCGAGCTGATTCTCCGGACCACCAGAGCGCTCCATCTCAGGTGGCCCCGTCTGCCTTGGACCCGTCTTGGACTCCGGTCCACGAGCCTCAGGTCGCCGAGCCTTCATCCCATGAGACTCGCACCCCAGAGTCTTCGTCCCACGAGACTCCGATCATGGAGTTTTCGTCCCACATGACTCCGGAGTCTAGGTGCCATGCTGGTGGCAGCAAGGACACCTTTTTTGATGATAGCTATAGCGAGGGGTGAGCTGGTTGAGGGGGGCAAGAAGGTCTACCAGCATAGTGGTACGAAGCTCTCGCCCTTGTCGGCAACCCGCGATCACAGGTGGTTGATTGAGCCTAATAGGGAGAAGTAAGTGCATTTACTCTTTTTTAACCTTTGTCCTTCATGTTTCTTCATATTAATATCTAATGTGTTGGCCTTGTCATACTGCAGGGGTTGGAAATATGGCCCTTGTGTCCGCAAGCCCAACTAGGTCATTCGTGTGCTTTGCCGGCACCACTTCCCAGGGTGATTCACTGCTTGTCCTCAAGCAATTTAGTTGATAAACTGAAAGTGATAAAGAAAAACTTTTACAAACTCTATTTGCTCTTCTTGTTGTAAATATGTAAAGCCAGCATTCAGGTTTTCAGCAAAGATTATGAACTAACCATCCTCACAATAACACTTAGGTCTCACATTTACTCATATCAATGGCATAATCAGCTAGCGAGCAATAATAATAAAACTTGGATGACAACACTTTCTCAAAACAATCATAATATGATATAATAAGTTGGTATCTCGCTAGCCCTTTTTGAGACCGCAAAACATAAATGCAGAGCACCTTTAAAGACCAAGGACTGACTAAACATTGTAATTCATGGTAAAAGAGATCCAGTCAAGTCATACCCAATATAAACCAATAATAATGAATGCAAATGACAGTGTGCTCTCGAGCGGGTGCTTTTTAATAAGAAGGTGATGACTCAACATAAAACTAAATAGATAGGCCCTTCGCTGAGGGAAGCAGGGATTTGTGGAGGTGCCAGAGCTCGATTTTAAAATAGAGATGAATAACATTTTGAGCGGCATACTTTCACTATCAACGCAACATCTATGAGATGGCGATATCTTCCATACTACATGCATTATAGGCAGTTCCCAAACAGAATGGTAAAAGTTTATACTCCCCCACCACCAACAAGCATCAATCCATTGCTTGCTTGAAACAACGAGTGCCTCCAAGTAACAACAGCCCTGGGGGAGTTTTGTTTAATTATTTTGATTTGCTTTGATCTTTTGGATCATGGGACTGGGCATCCCGGTTACCAGCCATTTTCTCGTGAATGAGGAGCGGAGTCCAGTCCTCTTGAGAATAACCCACCTAGCATGGAATATACAGGCAGCCCTAGTTGGAACATGAGCTGCTCGAGCATACAAAACAGAATTTAATTTGAAGGTTTGGAGTATGGCACATACAAATTTACTTGGAACGGTAGGTAGATGCGGCATATAAGAAGGTATGGTGGACTCATATGGAATAACTTTGGGGTTTATGGAGTTTGGATGCACAAGCAGTATTCCCGCTTAGTACATGTGACGGCTAGCAAAAGACTGGGAAGCGACCAACTGAGAGAGCGACAACAGTAATGAACATGCATTAAAATTAATTCACACCGAGTACAAGCATGAGTAGGATATAATCTACCATGAACATAAATATCGTGAAGGCTACATTGATTTGTTTCAACTACATGCGTGAACATGTGCCAAGTCGAGTCACTCAATTCATTCAAAGGAGGATATCATCCCATCATACCACATCACAATCATTTTAATAGCATGTTGGCACACAAGGTAAACCATTATAACTCACAGCTAATCAAGCATGTCACAAGCAACTATAATCTCTAAATGTCGTTGCAAATATGTTTACTTCATAATATACTGAATCAGGAACTATGAACTCATCATATTTACAAAAACAAGAGAGGTCGAGTTCCTACCAGCTTTTCTCATCTCAATCAGTCCATCATATATCGTCATTATTGCCTTTCACTTGCACGACCGAACGGTGTGTATAATAATAATAGTGCGTGTGCATTGGACTAAGCTGGAATCTGCAAGCATTCAACTCAAGAGAGAAGGCAAAGTAATATGGGCTCTAAGTTAAATAAACAATCATGCATATGAGACCCACTAAACATTTTCAATATGGTCCTCTACTCTCGATCCCCAAAGGAAAGAAACAAAACAAAAACTATTTACATGGGAAAGCTCCCAACAAGCAAGAAGAAGAACAAGAAATCTTTTTGGGTTTTCATTTTAATTACTACTACAAGCATGGAAATTAAACTAACTAATTTTTTTGATTTTTCTTAAGGTTTGTCAAACACACAAGAAGAAAGCTAGAAAAAGAAATTAAACTAGCATGGATGATACAATGAAAGAGTATGAGCACCGACAACTAGAATAATGTGTGAACATGAATGTAAAGTCGGTGAGAAATACGTACTCCCCCAAGCTTAGGCTTTTGGTCTAAGTTAGTCTATTGCCAAGGATAACCTGGTTGATATCCGTACTTATCGTACTGAGATGCAGCAGCAAATGCATCCTGAGCCGCGGCATGTTGGCGAGCCGCCTCCGCTGTCCCTCGTGTTCATCTGCCTCCTCCCTGGTAACAACATATCTTTGTTTTGCCTGGTAATCAAAAAGGAAAGGAGTGGGGAGAGTAACATGGACAGAGCTATGCCTGTCAAAGATTAGTCGATACTGAAGGAATTGTTCATTCCTCACAAGAAAACGATGTTTGACCATCGCGTCATAATCTAAATAAGTAGGAGGCAATTCCGTATCCCCCTCTAGTGGGGCTATACCAACATAATTAGCAACACGGGTCGCATAAATCCCGCCAAACAAATCTCCGGATATACCATTATTATGCAACCTACGTGCAACTATTGCCCCCAAATTGTAATCTTTATTACCTAACACAACATTCTTGAGGACACAAAGATCAGGGACACACGTATTACATGCTTCATCTTACCGTTAATGCATCTACCAATGAAGAGAGCAAAATAATGTATAGCAGGAAAATGAATGCTCCCTATGGTTGCTTGTGCTATATCCCTAGATTCTCCCACAGTAATACTAGCAAGAAAGTCTTTATATTCAGATTTGTGGGGGTCATTAATATTGCCCCACTGCGGGAGTTTGCAAGCAGTTGTAAAATCCTCTAAGTCCATGGTATAAGATTTATCATAAATGTCAAGCAAGACACTCTGAGAATTACGTGAAGATTTATATTTAAACCTTCTCACAAGTGAATCAGTCAACAAATAGTACTGAGGACACTTATCTTGTAAGAAGTCCTCTAGATCGGCATTACTTACATATGCGTCAAATTCATCCTTAACGCCATCATTGACCATAAAATCGTCTGATGGCCACTCACAAGCTCGCAGTTCCGTGTCCCTTGGAGGTTCATCGTCTTGCTCGCGCATAGCACGCCTCGGTCCTTTCTTTATTGAGGAACCACCTTGATACATTCTCCTAGACATATTTCTTTTTCTGAAAAATTTCTGAAATTTTTAGTAACTTCAAAATAAAAGTGAATATAACTAAACAAGATTGGTAGCAACTACTCCTACAAATGCCTAGAGCCTATATCATGCATTAGAATTGCTTGGGGCCTCATAAATTTGACATGCAAGCTCAAGAATAGGGTCACCTATGTAGCAAAAATTTGCAATGAATAAAGCACTAGACCAAAAACTAATTGGACCAATGGAGGAGTCACATACCAAGCAACAATCTCCAAAAGCAGTTTTGTGAATGTAGCTTTGAGCAAGGAGATCGAAAATCGCAGAAAAATGAGCTAGAATCATGCTTGAGCTGGATGGGGATTTTTTTGGGAGGAAGATGGAGTGTGTGGGTGCAGGAATAAGTGGAGGGGGCCATCGTGGGCCACGAGACAGGGGGTGCGTCCAGGGGGTGTGGGCGCGCCCTCCACCCTCGTGGCCAGGTGCTTCCCCCCTGCAGTGTTTTTAGTGCCTAAAATCCTCAAATATTCCATAAAAAAATCATACTTAATTTGTAGGGCATTTGGAGCACTTTTATTTTTGGGATATTTTTTATTACACGGATATCAGAAAGCAGACAAATAATACTATTTTTGCTTTATTTATTCTAAATAATAGAAAGTAAAAATAGGGTACAGAAGGTTGTGCCTTCTAGTTTCATCCATCTCATGGTCATCAAAATGAATCCACTAACAAGGTTGATCAAGTCTTGTTAACAAACTCATTCTGAATAACATGGAACCAGAGAAATTTCGAATGACACTAGGTTACCTCAACGGGAATATGAACATCCCCAATAATAAGAATATCATACTTTTTCTTGACAGTAGGAAGAGGAAATTCAAAACCTCCAATAATGATAGTTGGAACTTTTCCAATAGAATTGATGCTATGAACTTGAGATTGTTTCCTCGGAAAGTGTACCGTATGCTCATTACCATTAACATGAAGAGTGACATTGCCTTTGTTGCAATCAATAACAGCCCCTGCAGTATTCAAAAAGGGTCTACCAAGAATAATCAACATACTATCATCCTCGGGAATATCAAGAATAACAAAGTCCGTTAAGATAGTGACATTTGCAACCACAACAGGCACATCCTTGCAAATACTGACAGGTATGGCAGTTGATTTATCAGTCATTTGCAAAGATATTTCAGTACGTGTCAGCTTATTAAATTCAAGTCTACGATATAAAGAGAGAGGCATAACACTAACACCGGCTCCAAGATCACATAAAGCAGTTCTAACATAATTTCTTTTAATGGAGCATGGTATAGTTGGTACTCCTGGATCTCCAAGTTTCTTTCGTATTCCACCCTTAAAAGTGTAATTAGCAAGCATGGTGGAAATTTCAGCTTCTGGTATCTTTCTTTTATTTGTAATGATATCCTTCATATACTTAGCACAAGGATTTACTTTAAGCATATCAGTCAAGTGCATACATAAGAAGATAGGTCTAATCGTTTCAGCAAAAGCGCTCAAAATCCTCATGATCCTTTGTCTTGGATGGTTTAGGAGGAAAGGGCATGGGTTTCTGAACCCATGGTTCTCTTTCTCTACCGTGCTTCCTAGCAAAAAAATCTCTCTTATCATAATGTTGATTCTTTGATTGCGGGTTATCAAGATCAACAGCAGGTTCAACCTCTAGTTCATTATTTCTGCTAGGTTGAGCATCAACATGAACATTATCATTAACATTATCACTAGGTTCATGTTCATCACCTGATGTGCTTTAGCATCACAGATAGAAATATCATTGGGATTCTTAGGTGTGTCTCTAAAAGGTTCACTAGAAGCATGCAAAGTCCTATCATTTTTCTTTTTCTTCTTTTTGGAAGAACTAGGTGCCTCTAAATTATTTCTCTGAGAATCCTGCTCGATTATCTTAGGGTGGCCTTAAGGATACAAAGTTTCCTGAATCATTCTACCAGTTCTAGTAGACACTCTAACAACAAAGTCATGTTTATTATTTAATTCATCGAGCAAATCACTTTGAGCTTTAAGTACTTGCTCAGCTTGAGTGGTAACCATAGAAGCATATTTGCTAATGATTTTAAGTTCACCTTTAACTCTAGCCATATAATCACTCAAGCGTCCTATCTCGAAAGCATTATTATTTAATTCTCTACCAACGTAAGCATTAAAACTTTCTTGTCTAGCCATAAAGTCATCAAATTCATCTAAGCATGGGCTATGAAATTTAGTAGACGGGATTTCAACCTTATCATATCTATAGAGAGAATTTACCTTTACTACCTGTGTTGGGTTATCAAGACAATGTGTTTCTTCAACAGGCGGTATATTAAGACCATGTATTTATTCAATAGGAGGTAAATTCTTAACATCTTTAGCTTTAATACATTTTCTTTCATTGATTTCTTTGCCTCTTGCGTATCTTTAGGCATGAGAAATAGAACGCCCCTCTTCTTCGGAGTGGGTTTAGGAATAGGCTCAAGAGTTGGCTCAATTGCCTCAGGAATTGGCTCGGGAAGAGTCCAATTATTTTCATTAGTCAACATATTATTCAATAGTAATTCAGCTTGGTCGACTGCTCTTTCCCTGGAAACACAACCAGCACAACTATCCAAGTAGTCCTTGGAAGCATCGGTTAGTCCATTATAAAAGATATCAAGTATTTCATTTTTCTTAAGAGGATGATCAGGCAAAGCATTAAGTAATCGGAGAAGCCTCCCCCAAGCTTGTGGGAGACTCTCTTCTTTGATTTGCACAAAATTGTATATTTCCCGCAAGGCAGCTTGTTTCTTATGAGGAGGGAAATATTTAGCAGAGAAGTAATATATCATAACCTAGGGACTACACACACAACCAGGATCAAGAGAATTAAACCAAGTTTTAGCATCACCCTTTAACAGAACGGAAATATCTTAAGGATATAATAATAGCGAGACTTCTCATAATTAGTAAACAGGGTGGCTATATCATTTAACTTGGTAAGATGTGCCACAACAGTTTTAGATTCAAGGCCATAAAAAGGATCAGATTCTACCAAAGTAACTATTTCAGGATCAACAGAGAATTCATAATCCTTATCAGTAACACAGATAGGTGAAGTAGCAAAAGCAGGGTCAGGTTTCATTCTAGCATTAAGAGATTGCTGCTTCCATTTAGCTAATAACTTCTTAAGATCATATCTATCTTTGCAAGCAAAGATAGCTCTAGCAACTTCCTCATTCATAACATAACCCTCAGGAACAACAGGTAATTCATAATCAGTGGGAGAGCTTTCATCATCACTATCATCAATAATAGCATCTTCAATAATTTCATTCTCTCTATCCCTAGCAAGTTGTTCATCAAGAAATTCACCTAGTGGCAAAGTAGTATCACGCACAGAAGTAGTTTCATCATAAGTATCATGCATAACAGAAGTGGCATCATCAATAACATGCGACATATCAGAATTCATAGTAGTAGCAGGTTTAGGTGTCGCAAGCTTACTCAAAACCGAAGGAGAATCTAGTGTAGAGCTAGATGGCAGTTCCTTACCCCCCCCCTCGTAGTTGAGGGAAAATCTTTGTTCTTTCGTCTTTCAAGTTCCCCATAGTGATCAACAGATATAAATCCCAAGTGACTCAAGGAATAGAGCTATGCTCCCCGACAATGGCACCAGAAATTAGTCTTGATAACCCACAAGTGTAGGCGATCGCAACAACTTTCGAGGGTAGAGTATTCAACCCAAATTTATTGACCCGACACAAGGGGAGCCAAAGAATATTCTTAAGCATTAGCAGTTGAGTTGTCAATTCAAACACACCTGGATAACTTAGTATCTGCAGCAAAGTATTCAGTAGCAAAGTAGTATGATAGTAATGGTAACAGTGGCAAAGAGTAAAGATAATAGTTTTGTAGTAGATGTAACAGTAGCAACGGAAAAGTAAATAAGCGAAGCACAATATGTCAAAAGCTCGTAGGCATTGGATCAGTGATGTATAATTATGTCAGATGCAATTCCTCATGTAATAGCTATAACATAGGGTGACACAGAACTAGCTCCAGTTCATCATTGTAATGTAGGCATGTATTCCGAATATACTCATACGTGCTTATGGAAAAGAACTTGCATGACATCTTTTGTCCTACTCTCCCGTGGCAGCAGGGTCCTAGTGGAAACTAAGGGATATTAAGGCCTCCTTTTAATAGAGAACCGGAACAAAGCATTAGCACATAGTGAATACATGAACTCCTCAAACTACAGTCATCACCGAGAAGTATCCCGATTATTGTCACTTTGGGGTTGTCGGATCATAACACATAATAGGTGACTATAGACTTGCAAGATAGGATCATGAACTCACATATATTCATGAAAACATATAATAGGTTCAGATCTGAAATCATGGCACTCAGGCCCTAGTGACAAGCATTAAGCATAGCAAAGTGATAGCAACATCAATCTCAAAACATAGTGGATACTAGGGACCAAACCCTAACAAAACTAACTTGATTACGTGGTAAATCTCATCCAACCCATCACCGTCCAGCAAGCCTGCGATGGAATTACTCACGCACGGCGGGGAGCATCATGAAATTGGTGATTGAGGATTGCTGATGATGACGACGGCGACGAATCCCCCTCTCCGGAGCCTGGAATGGACTCCAGATCAGCCCTCCCGAGAGAGATTAGGGCTTGGCGGCGGCTCTGTATCGTAAAACACGATGAAACTTTCTCTTTGATTTTTCTCTCCGCGAAACAGAATATATAGAGTTGGAGTTGAGGTCGGTGGAGCATCAGGGGGCCCACGAGATAGGGGGGCGCCCAGGGGGGAGGGCGCAACCCCCACCCTCGTGGACAGGGTGTGGGCCCCCTGGCCTTGATTCTTTCGCCAGTATTTTTTATATTTTCCAAAAGTTATCTCCGTGGATTTTCAGGTCATTCCGAGAACTTTTGTTTTCTGCACAATAAACAACACTGTCGGTGTCAAAACCGGCGGATCTCGGGTAGGGGGTCCCGAACTGTGTGTCTAGGCGGATGGTAACAGGAGACAAGGGACACGATGTTTTACCCAGGTTCGGGCCCTCTCGATGGAGGTAAAACCCTACGTCCTGCTTGATTAATATTGATGACATGGGTAGTACAAGAGTGTATCTACCACGAGATCAAGGAGGCTAAACCCTAAAGCTAGCCTATGGTATGATTGTTGTAATGTATGTTGTGTCCTACGGACTAAAGCCCTCCGGTTTATATAGACACCGAAGAAGGCTAGGGTTACACAGAGTCGGTTACAATGGTAGGAGATCTACATATCCGTATCGCCAAGCTTGCCTTCCATGCCAAGGAAAGTCCCATCCGGACACGGGACGGAGTCTTCAATCTTGTATCTTCGTAGTCTTGGAGTCCGGCGGACGATGATAGTCCGGCTGTCCGGACACCCCCTAGTCCAGGACTCCCTCAGTAGCCCCTGAACCAGGCTTCAATGACGATAAGTCCGGCGCACATAATGTTCGGCATTGCAAGGCGGGTTCCTCCTTTGAATAATCCAGAGAAGATCATGAACACCAGGATAGTGTCCGGCTCTGCAAAATAAATTCCACATTCCACCGTAGAGAGAATAAAATGTACCCAAGCTCAATCTGCTGGCGTATTTTGTGGCGTAACGTCACACCACTACCAAGCATTTACTTGAATCATTTTTTATTATACCACCTCAGCACGTTTAGCGAAGCGGTTTCCTTGGCACGTCTTGTCGAAGCAGAGATCGTGCTCCCCTTATTCCAGGATTCTCATCAATACGGGCGTGGGTAACCCAACCGCGCCCGTCGCCACGTCTCCTCTATCGAAGGTGAACCCCAAACGGTCACGGAGACGGCTCCTGGTATTTTCCCCCTTTATAAGAGGACCAAGGCTCGTTTCTTTTCTTAAATCTTCCATCGAATCTCCTCCTTGCTCCAAGTTCCAACACCCAGGGCCCCAGATTCGAGCGCTTCAGATCTTCAACAATGTCCGGCTCCGACCTTTAGGGTCGGTGGATGCCCTCCTCCGTCACGGAGGGGGACGTGCTAAAGCTGCGTGAGGCCAAATACCTGCCCTACGAGATTTCGCACAGGTTGCCCGCCCAAGGGCAGGCCGTACCCACTCCCGAGCCCGGTGAGTTCGTCGTCTTCATATCCCACCTCCGTCGGGGTTTAGGCTTCCCGACGGACCCCTTCATGAGAGGGCTCATGTTCTACTACGGGCTGGATTTTCACAACTTGGCCCCGGAGTCCATCCTCCATATTTCCGCATTCATTATTGTCTGCGAAGCCTTCCTCCGCGTCACCCCCCACTTCGGCCTGTGGCTGAAGACCTTCAATGTGGAGCCGAAGATGATCGGGGGGCGTCAAGCGGAGTGCGGCGGGGTGGCCATAAGCAGAAGGGCCGATGCCCTGTGGCCCGAGGGCTCCTTCCAAGAGGAGCTTGGCTTGTGGCAGCAGGAGTGGTTTTATATCACCGCTCCGAAGGGCAGCAAGCAAAAGCCGCCACCTTCATTCTGCCCGGGACCTCCATGCCGACTGATGTCGTGGGTCAACCAAGGGCTCAATTGGGGGCCGTCCGAAGACGTGCCCTCATTGCAGGGCCGGATTCGAGACCTCCAGGCGAGGGAGATCTGTAACGCCCTCGATGCGGCTATAGCTCCCACGTGTCGAGGCACGACTTAGAGGCATAACCGCATTGAAAGCAATGTCGCAAGTCAGGCAATCATTACAACATCCCATGTAATATATAATAAAAGGGGGAGATAACATAGTTGGCTTACACTCGCCACGTCACATCAGAGTACATAAATAACATCCATCAAACAAACACTCATGGCCCGACTACGGCGCCAAAATAGAAAAGAACCCAACGTGCGACAAGGTCCTGAATCGATAACCCCAACTAGGCACCACTACTGATCATCCGGAAAAGACACATAGTATCGCTGAGAGTCCTCGTCGAACTCCCACTTGAGCTCGTAATCGTCAACTGGAGCAGAAACACCTGGACCTGCATCTGGAGTTGTAGTGTATGTGAGCCACAAGGACTCAGCAATCTCACACCCACGCGATCAAGACTATTTAAGCTCATAGGAATGGATAAGGCAAAATATGTGGAGCTGCAGCAAGCGACTAGCATATGTGGTGGCTAACTTATACGCAAAAGAGAGCGAGAAGAGAAGGCGAAGCACGAGCGAGAAGCTAAAGGAACATCCTGCGCAAGCATAACTCCAATACCGTGTCCACTTCCCGGACTCCGCCGAGAAGGGGCCATCACGGTAACACACACAGTTGATTCATTTTAATTAAGTTTAATTCAAGTAATCTACAACCGGACATTAACAAATTCCCATCTGCCCATAACCGCGGGCACGGCTTTCGAAAGTTCAATCCCTGCAGGGGGGTCCCAACTTAGCCCATGACAAGCTCTCACGGTCAACGAAGGAATAGACCTCCACCCGAGACACACCGATCAGACTCGGCAACCCGGTACAACAAGACAAGTCGACAGGTTAAAACAAGACCAGCAACACCGCCCGAATGTGCCGACAAATCCCGATAGGAGCTGCACATATCTCTTTCTCAGGGCA
>NC_041391.1:546625763-546628042 GCF_002162155.2 Triticum dicoccoides
GGGGGGGGGGGTTAAAATAAGATGACCTTCGGGCTCCGGAAACCCAAGGGAAAAAGAGGCTAGGTGGCAAATGGTAAAACCAATGTTGGGCATTGCTGGAAAAGCTTTAATCAAGGCGAACTATCAAGGGGTTCCCATTATAACCCAACCGCGTAAGGGACGCAACAATCCGGGAACATAACACCGATATGACGGAAACTAGGGCGGCAAGAGTGGAACAAAACACTAGGCGAGAGGCCGAGCCTTCCACCCTTTACCAAGTATATAGATGCATTAAGACAACATAGCAACATAATGATATCCCAACAAGAAAATAAATGTTCCAACAAGGAACGGCTCCAATCTTCACCTGCAACTAACAACGCTATAAGAAGGGCTGAGCAAAGCGGTAACATAGCCAATCAACGGTTTGCTAGGACAATGGTGGGTTAGAGGATCAACATGGCAATTGGGAGGCTGACAATCAAAAGGTAGGCATCGTAGCAGTGGCAAAGCAAAAGAGCGAGCAAACTAGCATAGCAAAGATAGTAGTGATTTCGAGGGTATGATCATCTTGCCTGCACAGTTGTCAGAGTTGACTGGATCCTCGCAAGAAAACTCAACGGGCTCCTCGGTAGCGAACTCGTCTCCCGACTCTACCCAACAAGACAAACAAGCAACAAGGATACAATCAACCACGGGCAAGACCAAGCAATATGATGAAATGACGATATGCTATGCGGGATGCGATGCGGGATGCAAAAAAGCAAGATATGACAGGAAATGCATGAACCTGGCATCAACTTGGAAAACCAAGTGTGCCACTGGATAGAGGGGATGAAATCGCTTGAAAACGATATAAAGATCATTGGAATCGGAGCTACGGTTTGGAAATGGCAAGCGTTTTAAGATATGACACCGGTCTGCGATTTACAGCAAGTAGGCATCTAAAAGCAACAAAATGAACATGCTACAACCACCAAACATGAAAACAAAATACATGGAAGTGATGTAAACAAGATGGTTGACAAAACACTAGCACTGAACCATAGGCAAATTCATCCATTAAGAGGTTCAAACAAGCATGGCTAAAACGCAAATGCAAAACAGATTCCAGACTTAGTGAAATTAACACTAGCCTGAAATTTCAGATCACGATGCTCTCTTCGGAGCAGCAAAACAACATGATCGAAAACCTGAACATGACAAGTAAGAACATGGCATGGAGCTACTCAACAAGCTTAACAAAACACCCAAAGTGACCTGGGGCCAAAAGGGTTCACAAAATACTCTACCGAGCTCACGAACATAGCTCGAACACAATCAGTTTTCAGACTTAGTGAAAACTGAGACATGCTGAAATTTAACTCACGAAGGCATGTAAACGAGCTCGATGCACTCACTACGGTGCAATTCATGGCAAGGAAAGGATATAAACAGCAAGAAGGCACAATGTGCTAGCTACACATGGCAAGAACGAAGGCATAGCATGCATGGAACACTAACGGTAGCATCGGCAAAATCGCAAACAAGTTGACGATCTGCCCAGATTAACAACGAAGCAAAAGTTGAGCTCGATTGAGTCAACCTAGAGCACTCCACATATGCCAAAAAGACATGGATGGATAGAGCATAACATAAATATCAAAACTCCCTTACTGATCATCCTCAAAAGAGGCACGGATCACTAGGAAACAAGCTGGACATATAGCATCATGAACTAAAATATCCCAGACTTAGTGAAAATCACTAAGTCCCTGAAATCTGCAATCTCAGGTACCTCTCTTCGCAAGCTTGCACAAGACAACACACACATCCTAAAAATGCATGGGTGGCACCTTTGGAAAGAAGACAAAATTCTTAACAATTCATCCCAAAGGGGCACAGGCATATCATGCACGAATTAAACATGGCAAAAATGGCAAAAGTGCATGATGAACTAACGGATCTGCAATTTAACTCACGAAGCCTCCTTCTAACAGCATTTTGGGTATCAAGATGACCTCAAACGCAAATGATGCAATGGAATGAAATGATGTACATGTCGAGGCGAAGATTTTGATATATCATACGCCCAAAACGGAGCTACGGTTGCGAAGACACAAGCAGTCAAAGATAGCACGAAAATTAAGGTTTCGGGGGAGAGAGGCCAACCGATGCCCAGATCCAGATCTGGATCGGCACGCTTCCCGAGGCGGCACCGGAGACACTGTAGCAGCCGGAGTCGGAGCTCGCCGGAGACGCGGCCGCCGGTCGGGGAGGAGGCTGCCGGGGCGGCGCCGGCGTGGAGGCGGGCGGCG
>NC_041391.1:546628873-546638383 GCF_002162155.2 Triticum dicoccoides
GCAGGATTCGCTGCGGCGGCGGGGCGGACAACGTCCGGCGCGGGCGGACACGTCCGGCCCGGCGCGGGGAAGATGGATCTTTTTTTTTTAGGGTTTTGAACGGGGGAAGAGGAGATCCGAATGGAGGGGGGTATAAATAGGCATAAGTGGAGCTAGGAGAGTCCAAATGAGGTGCGGTTTTCGCCCACACGATCGTGATCGAACGCTCTAGGACATGGAGCAGAGTTTGGTGGGTTTTGGGCCAAATTTGGAGGGGTGTTGGGCTGCAACACACACGAGGCCTTTTCGGTCCCTCGGTTAACCGTTGGAGTATCAAACGAAGTCCAAATGATACGAAACTTGACAGGCGGTCTACCGGTAGTAAACCAAGGCCGCTTGGCAAGTCTCGGTCCAATCCGGAAATGTTTAATCCCCACACACGAAAGAAAGCTAGAAATGGCCACCGGAGGAGAACGAAGCGCCGGAATGCAAAACGGACAACGGGGAAAGTGCTCGAATGCATGAGATGAACATGTATGCAAATGCAATGCACGAGATGACATGGTATGAAGTGCATGAAAACGAAAACAACACATGGAGACAAAGACCCGAACCCGAGAAATAAATATAACTTAGCACCGGAGACGGCAAGAGTGGATACAAATAAGGAAATTATATCTGGGGCGTTACAACACTCCACCACTACGAAAAGATCTCGTCCCGAGATCTAGGACTGAAAGAACTCCGGGTACTCAGAACGGAGGTGATCCTCGCGTTCCCAGGTAGCTTCACGATCGGAATGGTGAGACCACTTGACTTTGAGGAATTTGATTGATTTGTTGCGAGTCTTGCGTTCAGTCTCTTCAAGAATAGCAACTGGGTGCTCACGATAAGAGAGATCTTCTTGGAGCTCAATGTCCTCGAAGTTGACGGTGCGGTCAGGAGTCTTGAAGCACTTTCGAAGCTGAGAGACATGGAACACATCATGAACATTTGCAAAGTTTGAAGGAAGCTCAAGTTGATAGGCGAGGTCGCCTCTCTTGCTGACAACCTTGAAAGGTCCCACGTATCTAGGGGCAAGCTTCCCTTTGATACCGAAGCGACGAGTACCTTTCATGGGAGAGACGCGGAGGTAAACATGATCTCCGATCTCGAAAACCAGATCACGGTGCTTACTATCATAGTAGCTCTTCTAGCGGGACTGGGCTGCTTTGAGGTTATCACGAATGAATTTGCACATATCTTCTGCTTCTGTGATTAGGTCATTACCCAGCAGCTGACGTTCACCGGTTTCAGACCAGTTGAGAGGGGTACGGCACTTCCTGCCATATAGAATTTCAAAGGGGGCCTTGCCCGAACTTGCTTGAAAGCTGTTGTTGTAAGAGAATTCAGCATAAGGAAGACAGTCCTCCCACTTCATGCCGAAGGAGATCACACAAGCCCTGAGCATATCTTCAAGAATTTGGTTGACACGCTCGACTTGACCGCTTGTTTGAGGATGGAAAGCTGTGCTGAAGCGGATGTTGGTGCCCATGGCCTTCTGAAAAGAATCCCAAAACTTGGACGTAAAGATGCTGCCACGGTCTGAAGATATCACTTGAGGAATACCGTGTAGAGAGACAATGCGAGAGGTATAGAGTTCCGCCAATTGAGCTGCAGTGATCGACTCTTTGATAGGCAGAAAATACGCCACTTTGGTGAGCTTGTCGATGACAACAAATATAGCATCATTGCCACGCTTGGACTTTGGAAACCCAGTCACGAAGTCCATTTCAATGTGGTCAAACTTCCATTCTGGAATGGCAAGAGGTTGGAGGAGACCAGCTGGCCTTTGGTATTCTGCCTTCACTCTTATGCAGACATCACATTCATTCACGAATTGAGCGATCTCGCGCTTCATTCGAGTCCACCAATAAGCTTGCTTGAGGTCCTGATACATCTTCGTACTCCCAGGGTGGATGGAGAGGAGAGAATTGTGAGCCTCGTTCATGATCACCTTACGAAGTTCACCTTTGGGCACAACCATTCGATCCTCGAAGAAGAGAGTGTCCTTGTCATCAAGTCGGTAGCACTTGTACTTGGACTGACTCTTAGCAATACCAAACTTCACCTTCTTCACCATATCATCAAGAAGTTGGGCTTGGCGAATCTGGTCTTCCAAGGTAGGAGAAACTTGAAGGTTGGCGAGGAAACCTTGAGGAACAACTTGCAGATTCAGCTTGCGGAAAGCTTCACAAAGCTCGGGTTGATAAGGCTTGAGAATCAGACTATTGCAATATTCTTTCCTGCTCAAAGCGTCAGCAATCACATTAGCCTTGCCTGGAGTATACTCGATACTCGGATTGTACTCTTGAATCATTTCGACCCATCGAGTCTGCCTGAGGTTGAGATTAGGCTGAGTGAAGATGTACTTGAGACTCTTGTGATCAGTGAAAATATCCACTTTCCTTCCCAATAGAAGATGTCTCCAAGTCAACAAAGCGTGCACAACTGCCGCCGACTCGAGATCATGAGTGGGGTAGTTCTTCTCATTAGGTTTCAACTGGCGAGAGGTATAAGCGACAATTTATTCTCTTGCATCAGTACAGCACCGAGACCTTGGAGAGAGGCATCACAAAAGACCTCGTACGGCTTGGTTTCATCAGGCGGAGTCAGAACTGGAGCAGTGATCAATTTCTCTTTCAAAGTGTTGAAAGCAATATCACACTCCGAAGACCAAACGTACTTGACGTGCTTCTGAAGAAGATTTGAGAGAGGCTTGGCGATCTTAGAAAAGTTTTCAACGAATCTTCTGCAATAGCTTGCGAGACCGAGGAAACTGCGGAGTTGCTTTACGTTCTGAGGAGGTTCCCAATTCACAATTGCAGACACCTTCTCAGGATTCACGGAAATGCCCTTGGCAAAGATGATATGACCAAGATAAAGAACCTCATCGAGCCAAAATTCACATTTGGAGAACTTGGCGTAGAACTTATGTTCTCTGAGCTTGTCAAGAACCAAACGCAAGTGCTTGGCATGATCTTCCTTGTTCTTCGAGAAAACCAGAATGTCGTCGAGATAGACCAAAACGAAGTCATTGGTGTAGGGGCTGAAGATGAAGTTCATCATGCGAGAGAACGTCGGAGGAGCGTTTGCGAGGCCAAAAGACATGACGGTGTATTCATATGAACCAAAGCTTGTTCTGAACGCCGTCTTGGGAATATCTTGCTCACGAATACGAATCTGATGATAACCCATACGGAGATCAAGCTTGGAGAATACTTGAGCACCTTTGAGTTGTTCGAACAGCTCATTGATGTTGGGAAGTGGGTATTTGTTCTTGATGGTCTTCTTGTTCACTGGACGGTAATCAGCACAAAGTCGACTCGATCCATCCTTCTTCTTCACAAAAAGAACACCACAACCCCACGGAGAAGTACTAGGCCGGATGAGACCCAATCTTTCTTGCTCATCGAGTTGTTTCTTCAACTCCTTCAACTCTTCGGGGCCGAGCTTGTAGGGACGTTTGCACACAGGTTCCGTACCAGGCTCAAGTTCAATAACGAATTCAACTGGCCGGTGCGGAAGCATTCCTGGGAGCTCTTCTGGAAAGACGTCTTGATATTCGCAAACGACAGGAATTTGAGAGATGGCATCCAATTCACCCTTCTCATTGAGAGAAAACAACCGGATGGTATTATCCCGAGCGGCAAAGACAATGACATCCTCAGATGAATGAGTCAATTGAATCTGCCTGGCAGCACAGTCAAGATGTGCCTTGTGCTTAGAAAGCCAATCTATTCCGAGAATAAGATCAATATCCGAGTTACCGAGAACAATTGGGGAAGAAAGGAACTTGTAGTCACCCAATGTGATAGTAACCTCAGGGACGCAGGTGTTAGCTGTCATCTGCTTGCCCGGTGACACAATTTGCAAGGAACTTTGCAGATACTGATAAACACACTCATACTTTGATGCAAAAGGTTTGGAAATGAAGCAATGCGATGCACCTGTGTCAAAAAGAACTTTTGCAGGAACATCGTTAACAGGAAGGTTACCCATGATCACATCTGACGAGTCCTCCGCCTGAGCTGCATTCACCATATTGACCTTGGCGTGCTTGGGATTGTGCTTGACCACAGCTGTACTTGCCGATCTGACAGGAGGAGGAGGAGGAAGACGCCTCTGGTTGGTACACTTGTTGGCATAGTGACCCTTCTGTTGGCACTTGTTGCACGTGACCTCTGAAAGCGGACGGTGATACGGAGCACTCAGTCTTGGAGCTTGAGACGAAGCCTTGTTCTGAAAACCTGGGTTGGGTGGGTGGGAGAAACCACTGCCACCTTTACTCTTCTGCTGAAACGGCTGACGGAACGGAGGAGGAGGAAGCCAATACTTCTGCTGCTTGACCACTTGAGTAGAGGAAGATGGAGTAACATCTCTGGCACGCTTCCTGGAAGCATCACACCTCATCTGAGCAGCCTCTTGCTTCAGTGCCATGTTGTAGAACTCATCGTATCTCAACGGCTCAAAGAGGACAAGAGCGAGCTGAATTTCCTCACGAAGACCACCCCTGAACTGATAGATCATGCTCTTCTCATCAGGAACATCCTGCTTGGCAAAACGGGCGAGCTTCTGGAACAACTTGTTGTAGTCATAGACAGACAAAGAGCCTTGCTTCAGATTGCGGAATTCCTGACGCTTACTCTCAACCACACTTTGAGGGATGTGATGAGCGCGGAAATCTTGACGGAAATCATCCCAAGTGATCAAACGTCCACCTCTGGAATCCTTGTACTACTGGAACCACTCTGCAGCCTGATCTTTGAGCTGGAAAGAAGCGAACTTGACGAAATCTTCAGGCCTGACGTTGCTGCATTCAAAATGCTTGCCCAGGTCCACTAGCCAATCGTCAGCATCGGTAGCCTCAACACAACCGCTGAACGTCTTTGGGCCATTTGCGAGGAACTGGTTCAGAGTAGCAAAGTGGTGCTGATTATGGCCTTGATTCCCTTGACTGCCTTGATTGCGCTCTTGGAGGATTTGCATGATCAACTGTGTGTTTGCATTAGTAGCGGTCATCACAGCTTGCCATGCTTCCGGAGGAGGCGGAGGTGGAGGCGGATCAGGATTCGGAGTCGTGCGCGTTGGAGGAGCCATCCTGAAGAGGTTGACCACCATTAGCACATTGATAGACAACAATATAGAAGCTGAATCCAACAGAATGAAAATTGCAACATATAGCCTTCACATCCGAACAAAATGAACGAATGCATTCCTCTTCAAATGGTCACATATCCATAAATTGAGAAGCCACGTAGAATTAAGGTAGAGAAATAAATCAACAAGGTACGGATCAAGAACGAATAATCGGTAAGAAATCCCAATCTCAAACCAATATCCGTGGAAGAATAACTAGAGCTACTAGAATTCCCACCTATGAAACTCCCGAACCTTTCCGGTTATGCAATCAGGTGTTGGGGATATAGGGGAAGCATAATATCTCACCCAAACTAGCAAATCCTACATCCAGCTGTATCCATCCTTCAACACATAACCAAGAAAACTTCGGAAACCATCTACCTCAACCTTCGAAAAGCATCCGTTATACAAGTTATGGCGATACTCCCGAACTCCCGCCCCAGTACTGGGTGGCGTCGAGGTTATCTCACCAACGAACTGCATAAAAGAGATTTCCGATGTCGCGCACATATCTCAAGTATACCAGAATTGCAACGATAAAATTGTGACGACAACACCTCGGAGCTCAACTCCCCGGGACACTGCCACAACCCCTAAAGACAGGAGGCACCAAGAACAATGTTCTCGTCACAAAACCATCGGAACAAATCCAAAATACTCGCGTGATCCTAAATTTTTGTTGTGAAATTTGAGAAGAGAAGAGTCAAAACTCTACGTCAGGATGCCTTACCAGAGCGATGAGGAGACTGGGAAGTAAAAAGAATTCCTAAGCTCTCCGATATATAATTCCTAAGGACTCAAAACATTTTTCTAGACACAACTCGGCTGCTAAAAACGATCAAGCAATGGGGGCTCCTAAGGTCGGGGAACTTGGCTCTGATTACCAACTTGTAACGCCCTCGATGCGGCTATAGCTCCCACGTGTCGAGGCACGACTTAGAGGCATAACCGCATTGAAAGCAATGTCGCAAGTCAGGCAATCATTACAACATCCCATGCTGCGTGAGGCCAAATACCTGCCCTACGAGATTTCGCACAGGTTGCCCGCCCAAGGGCAGGCCGTACCCACTCCCGAGCCCGGTGAGTTCGTCGTCTTCATATCCCACCTCCGTCGGGGTTTAGGCTTCCCGACGGACCCCTTCATGAGAGGGCTCATGTTCTACTACGGGCTGGATTTTCACAACTTGGCCCCGGAGTCCATCCTCCATATTTCCGCATTCATTATTGTCTGCGAAGCCTTCCTCCGCATCACCCCCCACTTCGGCCTGTGGCTGAAGACCTTCAATGTGGAGCCGAAGATGATCGGGGGGCGTCAAGCGGAGTGCGGCGGGGTGGCCATAAGCAGAAGGGCCGATGCCCTGTGGCCCGAGGGCTCCTTCCAAGAGGAGCTTGGCTTGTGGCAGCAGGAGTGGTTTTATATCACCGCTCCGAAGGGCAGCAAGCAAAAGCCGCCACCTTCATTCTGCCCGGGACCTCCATGCCGACTGATGTCGTGGGTCAACCAAGGGCTCAATTGGGGGCCGTCCGAAGACGTGCCCTCATTGCAGGGCCGGATTCGAGACCTCCAGGCGAGGGAGATCTGTAACGCCCTCGATGCGGCTATAGCTCCCATGTGTCGAGGCACGACTTAGAGGCATAACCGCATTGAAAGCAATGTCGCAAGTCAGGCAATCATTACAACATCCCATGTAATATATAATAAAAGGGGGAGATAACAGAGTTGGCTTACACTCGCCACGTCACATCAGAGTACATAAATAACATCCATCAAACAAACACTCATGGCCCGACTACGGCGCCAAAATAGAAAAGAACCCAACGTGCGACAAGGTCCTGAATCGATAACCCCAACTAGGCACCACTACTGATCATCCGGAAAAGACACATAGTATCGCTGAGAGTCCTCGTCGAACTCCCACTTGAGCTCGTAATCGTCAACTGGAGCAGAAACACCTGGACCTGCATCTGGAGTTGTAGTGTATGTGAGCCACAGGGACTCAGCAATCTCACACCCACGCGATCAAGACTATTTAAGCTCATAGGAATGGATAAGGCAAAATATGTGGAGCTTCAGCAAGCGACTAGCATATGTGGTGGCTAACTTATACGCAAAAGAGAGCGAGAAGAGAAGGCGAAGCACGAGCGAGAAGCTAAAGGAACATCCTGCGCAAGCATAACTCCAATACCGTGTCCACTTCCCGGACTCCGCCGAGAAGGGGCCATCACGGTAACACACACAGTTGATTCATTTTAATTAAGTTTAATTCAAGTAATCTACAACCGGACATTAACAAATTCCCATCTGCCCATAACCGCGGGCACGGCTTTCGAAAGTTCAATCCCTGCAGGGGGGTCCCAACTTAGCCCATGACAAGCTCTCACGGTCAACGAAGGAATAGACCTCCACCCGAGACACACCGATCAGACTCGGCAACCCGGTACAACAAGACAAGTCGACAGGTTAAAACAAGACCAGCAACACCGCCCGAATGTGCCGACAAATCCCGATAGGAGCTGCACATATCTCTTTCTCAGGGCACACTCAGATGAGCGCTCCATACAACTAAAACCAAACCTCGAGTTTCCCCGAGGGGGCGCTGCACAGGACTCTAGTTTGGACCAACGCTCAGAGGAGCACTGGCCCGGGGGGGTTAAAATAAGATGACCTTCGGGCTTCGGAAACCCAAGGGAAAAAGAGGCTAGGTGGCAAATGGTAAAACCAATGTTGGGCATTGCTGGAAAAGCTTTAATCAAGGCGAACTATCAAGGGGTTCCCATTATAACCCAACCGCGTAAGGGACGCAACAATCCGGGAACATAACACCGATATGACGGAAACTAGGGCGGCAAGAGTGGAACAAAACACTAGGCGAGAGGCCGAGCCTTCCACCCTTTACCAAGTATATAGATGCATTAAGACAACATAGCAACATAATGATATCCCAACAAGAAAATAAATGTTCCAACAAGGAACGGCTCCAATCTTCACCTGCAACTAACAACGCTATAAGAAGGGCTGAGCAAAGCGGTAACATAGCCAATCAACGGTTTGCTAGGACAATGGTGGGTTAGAGGATCAACATGGCAATTGGGAGGCTGACAATCAAAAGGTAGGCATCGTAGCAGTGGCAAAGCAAAAGAGCGAGCAAACTAGCATAGCAAAGATAGTAGTGATTTCGAGGGTATGATCATCTTGCCTGCACAGTTGTCAGAGTTGACTGGATCCTCGCAAGAAAACTCAACGGGCTCCTCGGTAGCGAACTCGTCTCCCGACTCTACCCAACAAGACAAACAAGCAACAAGGATACAATCAACCACGGGCAAGACCAAGCAATATGATGAAATGACGATATGCTATGCGGGATGCGATGCGGGATGCAAAAAGCAAGATATGACAGGAAATGCATGAACCTGGCATCAACTTGGAAAACCAAGTGTGCCACTGGATAGAGGGGATGAAATCGCTTGAAAACGATATAAAGATCATTGGAATCGGAGCTACGGTTTGGAAATGGCAAGCGTTTTAAGATATGACACCGGTCTGCGATTTACAGCAAGTAGGCATCTAAAAGCAACAAAATGAACATGCTACAACCACCAAACATGAAAACAAAATACATGGAAGTGATGTAAACAAGATGGTTGACAAAACACTAGCACTGAACCATAGGCAAATTCATCCATTAAGAGGTTCAAACAAGCATGGCGAAAACGCAAATGCAAAACAGATTCCAGACTTAGTGAAATTAACACTAGCCTGAAATTTCAGATCACGATGCTCTCTTCGGAGCAGCAAAACAACATGATAGAAAACCTGAACATGACAAGTAAGAACATGGCATGGAGCTACTCAACAAGCTTAACAAAACACCCAAAGTGACCTGGGGCCAAAAGGGTTCACAAAATACTCTACCGAGCTCACGAACATAGCTCGAACACAATCAGTTTTCAGACTTAGTGAAAATTAGGGTTTCGGGGGAGAGAGGTCAACCGATGCCCAGATCCAGATCTGGATCGGCATGCTTCCCGAGGCGGCGCCGGAGACACTATAGCAGCCGGATTCGGAGCTCGCCGGAGACGCGGCCGCCGGTCGGGGAGGAGGCTGCCGCGGCGGCGCCGGTGTGGAGGCGGGCGGCGCGGCGCCGGTGCTCCCGGGCGGCGAGGGGAGCCGCGGGCGGCGGCGCGGAGGCGGCGGTGGTCCGCGGCGGCAGCGGTGGCGGGGCGCGGCGGCGCCGGCGGTCGGCCACGGGGAAGAGGCGGCGAGGCGACGCGAGGGCGGCGGCGGGGCGACGCGGGCCTCGGGGGCCGGCTGCGGGCCTCCCGGGCCTGGCGGCGGCGAAGTGGGCGCGC
>NC_041391.1:546638543-546648261 GCF_002162155.2 Triticum dicoccoides
GGCGGCGGGGTGGACAACGTCCGGCACGGCCGGACACGTCCGGCCCGGCGCGGGGAAGATGGATCTTTTTTTTTAGGGTTTTGAACGGGGGAAGAGGAGATCCGAATGGAGGGGGGTATAAATAGGCATAAGTGGAGCTAGGAGAGTCCAAATGAGGTGCGGTTTTCGCCCACACGATCGTGATCAAACGCTCTAGGACATGGAGCAGAGTTTGGTGGGTTTTGGGCCAAATTTGGAGGGGTGTTGGGCTGCAACACACACGAGGCCTTTTCGGTCCCTCGGTTAACCGTTGGAGTATCAAACGAAGTCCAAATGATACGAAACTTGACAGGCGGTCTACCGGTAGTAAACCAAGGCCGCTTGGCAAGTC
Source organism: Triticum dicoccoides (assembly GCF_002162155.2). Taxonomy (NCBI): domain Eukaryota; kingdom Viridiplantae; phylum Streptophyta; class Magnoliopsida; order Poales; family Poaceae; genus Triticum; species Triticum dicoccoides. The sequence goes on from NC_041391.1 coordinate 546,638,914, forward strand.
TCGGTCCAATCCGGAAATGTTTAATCCCCACACACGAAAGAAAGCTAGAAATGGCCACCGGAGGAGAATGAAGCGCCGGAATGCAAAACGGACAACGGGGAAAATGCTCGAATGCATGAGATGAACATGTATGCAAATGCAATGCACGAGATGACATGGTATGAAGTGCATGAAAACGAAAACAACACACGGAGACAAAGACCCGAACCCGAGAAATAAATATAACTTAGCGCCGGAGACGGCAAGAGTGGATACAAATAAGGAAAGTATATCTGGGGCGTTACAAGATCAATCTGGTTGTGGTGATGCAGGTTATGCTAATCAGGCGTCTTCTGCCCTGCAAACGCCGTCCTCTCCGGTTATGGGAGTTCAATACGGAGGGACCACGAATTCTCCAACACTTCATGGGTACGACACCCGTGGAGATGTACAAGTTGTTCTTCGGACCGCAGGTGGCGTGTCCGGAATTGACCGAGGACGCAGGCCTAAGCTGCAATCTCCCAGATACTCAGGTAAGTAGCTCAGAGTCCGGACGTTCTGTCTATTTGCTTTTCTAGAATTCGCCTCCTGACCCATTACTCTTCATCAGGAATGGGTAGCGCGATCGAAGCTGATAAGGTGTCCGGCCCCCTCCCCGAGACCGCACTGGAGCCCGTGCTGGTCAGAATGTTGGAGGTCGCGCCCGAAGAAAGGGGCGATGGGGAAAATAGAAGAGTTAATACCTTGCCCAAGAGGGCGCCTGAAGAGGGGGGGATCGAAAATCCCTCCTTCCAGGGGGAGAAGAGGACCGCCTCCGAAGGCCTGGAGGCCAAAGCCTCTAAGCGGGGGAAGAAATCTTCACCGGAGGGTCCTGCGTCCGGGGAGAACCCGGACGTACAATCGTCTCTAAAGGATCAGCCCTCCAGCGAGCCGTGAGTAGGGAAAAGGGAGTTCATTAATAAGAAAATACCTCCATTCATGCTTCTATGGATAACCGAAATTTTGCTTTGCAGTTCGGATCTGCGGACTTCTCAGATGAGTTCGTCTTCGGGGGATCTTCGTCCGGAGATGATGGAGAGCGAAACGCCTCCGTCTGCTGCGTCGCTGGACAGGGCAGACGAGCCTGAAGTATCGTCACGAAGGGTATCCCAGAGCCCGATGGAACCGGAGAGTTCGGCATGGAATAGTGTCCGGCCGGGGGAGCTGAAGAGTCTGCTTGAGAGAGCGTCCATCTCAGAAGATCACCGTGCTTTGATGAGTATGGTGATTGGAAGGGTTTCGTCCACCGAAAGCGGATTGCATAATGCCGTCAGGAGTTTGCTGGCGGGATTTGAGGTACACGAGAATGACGCACCTTTTTGACAGTTTTGCACATAGAAGTGCGCCCTGTATAGATAATAGCCCCTGAGACTCGGTAGGTTGTCGAAAGCGACAGTGTGCCGAGGATCAAAATCGCAGGTATTGAATGTTGCCCTTCCTATGCAGGTGGCGGATAGTCCGGGGGCTAGCCGGACTGTTGGAGTTGTCGAGTTAATGCGGCAACTTGATGTGGCGGATGCGAACATCGTGCTTGTCAACCCGCGACTTGACGAGTCGCAGGGTAAATGAATTCTCTGCAGTCACTTATTTAAGGGAGCCAAAGCCCGCCTCTGATAATATTTATGCTGTGATACAGACGGTGCTGCTGCTGTGGAGGGCCTTCGAGCCGAGCTTGCTCAAGCTAAGGAGCAAGCCCGAAGGAGTGATGCGGCTGCCTCGAGGGCGGCCGGCGAGTAAAAAGCCGAAAGGGCTGCACACTGCCTAAGCAGGGAAAAGATGGCCGAATTGGCCGTGAAATTGAAGGATGCTGCCGACCGCAACGAGGCTCTTGAAAAGGAGCGTATATCGGAGCGGGAAGATCTGGGGAAGGCCACCGCCGAGGCCAAGGATGCCCGTTCTGCAATGCGCGCTATGAAGGAGGAGCTGCGCCAGGCCGGGGATATTGTGGCTGGTAAGCCTTTTCTGCTGCGTCGCCGGCTTACGGATCCAAAGTATGCCCAACTTGGTCAACTGTGGGGTCCAGAGGATCCATATATGGACTTAGCAGCAAGTGCGGCAGATACCGTTGTGCACTTCCGGAGTCAGGAGGATCACAAGACGGAAGAGCTATTTTGGTCTCAATTCCATAGTCCGAATTATTCACTTCTGTTGACCGATCGGTTGGCCGAATGGGCAGAGCTGAACAGGTTGTCCGGACTTGGCATGACTGATATCGTGGCTCATGTCTGGCCAGAGAGGCCCAAGGCGACAAGCTATTTCGGCTTGTTGCAGCAGTTTCTTGGAGCGGTGCCGCATATCAAGGAAATGAAGCGGTCGGCCTGCATAGAAGGCGCGCGTATGGCCCTTGCCCGTGTGAAGACACATTGGACAGAGATGGATGCCGCCGCTATTGCCGCCCAGGGTTCGGACGAAAGCCGGTTACCCGCCGAGCACTATTTTGGGGAAGTTATGTGTGGCGCTCGTGTAATAGAGTCGCAGTGCTCAAAAAATGTCACGTTCAAATGAACATTTTATCTTGTAAAACGATGATTATGATTTAACCACTTTTTATACTTGTGGGTTCCAAGTATTAAAATATCTCCTATACGGTCGTTTATGTATACATTTGTATAACCTGAAAGATTGCAGTCCTCGGCTTCAGCCCCCACGCACAAGGTGCGGGGGTGTTCGCAAAACATAGCGTGTTTTCACACTTAATCCGACGTCTCGGTCCTGTTAAGGAGGTGGTAGCGTAGCAAACGAGGCAATCCGGACTATAATCCTTTATCACTTTCACTTAGCTAGTGGAGTTCGAGGGTGGGGCTACGGTATAGCCCCTTGGGGCACCGCGCTTCTCCGAATTCGGGGCGCGTGTGTGCCTGACCGGGAAACGGTCCTTCGTCAAAGCGGGGAATTCTAAACATTCCGATGGTCGATCGAGTGGTTGACCAGTCTCTCGCTGTATCATGACAGTCAGTTTTCGGCTTTCTCTACTGAGGTGCTCGCCCAGCCGAACTGGGGCACAATCGCAGTAGTTATCCTGGTGCCGCGTTAGCCGATGATACGGAACGTAAGGCAGCAAAACACAGGAGCCGGGCAAACCCAACATTTGACCAAAGACATGATTCGGAGATGATGCATATAAGGCCTAACTCGAGACGTTGAACACTCCCTAAGGTGTTCGGTCTTTGTAATAATGGGCAGAACAATGCCCTAAGCCCCTAGTGTCCAGGTACGGGCATGGTCCTCTGACGCGGCCGATGCCAAAACGTCGGGTTCCGCTTTGGTTATAATGAGAAACCAAGGGACTAAAACAACAAGAGACAGTAAAAAAGGTTTACGCAGGGTTTTAATCTGAAAAGAATCCTCGCGACGGGTCCCTACTGCACGTCTGCGCCTGTGTCTCCGTTGTGCCGTTATCCTGGACGGGTGTGCACGTTGTTCATCTGTAAAAAGAGAGGAACTTAGTTTAAAAGGAATTTGTGCAAAATATATATGAAGGAAAAAAATATAAATAAGTAAAGCGGAGTCTATGTGAGCTCGCTGTTGCTTGAGCGCGCAGCCCCGTGTGAAGGGGTGTGCGGCTAGGGAGCCCCTAGCTTATTTTGTGCCGGACTCGTCTAACCGTGTCCGGGGTCTTTAAATGACCCTCGCACTGAAATGATGCCATGTGGACCGGGCATCTTAAGTGTAAGAGACGCGTAATGTGGTATGGCGTTGAAGCGGACAAAAGCTTATCGTCCCAAGAGTGCTTGATAGCTACTTTTAAATGGGACGATATGAAAGATTAGTTTTTCGCGTCAAAATTTGTTCGGTGATCCGAACACAACTTCTAGTAATAGGGAGCCTGTGCTCTTGGCGTAAGGGCCTGGCGTCACTCCTTTAAAGGAAGTGCGGCTGCGTCGAATTTTAGTAAGGTCTATCCCCAACTTGCGGATTGTGTTTGGATACAGCAGGTTTAAGTCACTGCCTCCGTCCATCAGGACTTGTGTAAATTGTAGTCCGTCGATTATGGGATCCAATATCAGGGCAGTCCATCCTGCATTTCGGACGCTTCTGGAATACTCCAGGTGGTCGAAAGTGATTGGTTTTAATGTCCAATCTCTATGTTCCGCTGGGTTGGACCGTGCGAGACCCATTTTGACGGGTGCCGCACTGTTTTTCCGTGTTATCACATGAAGTGAATTTACTGCTTTGACCTCTTGTGGGAAATTATTTTTGTTTTCCGGTGCTCTGCTGGTGGGGTTTGTCATCTTCGCTTGACGCGTCGAGCCCCTTGTGTTCGGCGTTTAGTCGGCCGGACTGTTTGAAAACCCAACAATCTCGGTGGGTGTGGTTTGCAGGCCTTCCGTGGGTACTGTGGATTTGACATATCCGACCCAAAATCTTGTTTAAGTTGGATAGCTCATCGCTGTCATCCTTAAGAGGTGGTGTTTTGTTGTTTGGCCACGAGCTTTTGAATCCGGCGTTGACTGCCGTGCTCTTTGGGCTTTTCTCTTTATTCCGGCGTTGCTCTTTTCTGCGCCGTGATTTTCCGTTTCCATCTCTGATCTCGGATGTACTTGGGTCGCTGGTGCTGCATCTTGCTAGCCAGCTATCCTCTCCTGCACAGAAGCGGGTCATGAGGCTTGTTAGCGCGGACATTGTTCTCGGCTTCTCTTGGCCGAGGTGTCTGGCAAGCCATTCATCTCGGACATTGTGTTTAAAAGCTGCTAAGGCTTCGGCGTCTGGACAGTCGACTATTTGGTTCTTTTTGATGAGGAACCTGTTCCATAATTTGCGCCCTGACTCTCCTGGTTGTTGAGTTATATGACTTAGATCATCTGCATCCGGAGGGCGGACATAAGTCCCTTGAAAATTTGCTCTAAACGCGTCCTCGAGCTCCTCCCAACTTCCAACAGTGTTTTCTGGGAGGCTTTTGAGCCAATGACGGGCTGGCCCTTTGAGCTTGAGGGGTAGGTATTTTATGGCGTGGAGATCGTCTCCTCTAGCCATGTGTATGTGTAGTATATAATCTTCTATCCAGACTCCAGGGTCTGTTGTTCCGTCGTAGGCCTCTATGTTTATGGGTTTAAATCCTGCTGGGAATTCATGATCCAGCACCTCATTGGTGAAACATAGTGGGTGTGCGGCGCCCATGTATTTGGGCGTGCCGCTGTCTTCAGACACTTGTCGTGTTGTATTGCTTCCTGGGGCCCTCTTCTTTGGCCCGTAAATGGACCTGGCTGGGCCATATGTCTTTCCAGGGTCGTTAGTCGGCTTATGTGCGGCGCCGCTTTCAGATTTTGGACTATCATCTGGCCGTCTATCCAACCAGGCGGCCTCTTTGTGTTTTGACTGTGGGGGCTCTATGGCCTCCTCATCAAATTCTGGCAGTAGCTTGCGCTTCGGGTAGCTCTTTGATTGATGGCCATTGCCGTATTTGTCTGCAGTTTTGAGCACTTTGCTCCACCTCATTCTGAGTGTATCTTCCGCTGTTTTGAGCTTTCGTTTTTCTTTTTTCAAACTTCTTGCGGTGGCGACGAGTCTTTTTCGAAGGTTTTTATTCTCCGGTGGTGTGTCCGGCGTGAGGTCGCCTGGACTGTTGTTTTCGCCGGGCCTAGATTGATTATCCGACTCGTCTTGTTCGGACGGTTGCTTGTCTGTGCGTTCGTCGTCCGCTTGTTTGCCCTGCTGTATTGCTGGGTCATTAGGAGCGCTGTTGTTGTCGAGGCGGGACTTAGTGCGGCATCTGCGTCGCCGTTTTGGTTGTTTGTCGGCGGGATTATCTTCTGCCGCGCCCCGTTGGTCCTCGCTATTGCTTCCTTTTGGGGTATCCACCATGTATACGTCGTATGACGAGGTGGTCTTCCCTTGCCTTGTAGGCGTTGTTTCCTGTTCATCTCCGGCATCGTCGTCCATACCGTCGATGTCTTAGGAGTCATAGTTTAGCATGTCGGTTAAATCGTCGACAGTGGCTACAAAGTGGGTGGTGGGTGGGCTCTGAATTTCTTCGTCGTCCGTATCCCAACCATCCTGGCCATAATCCGGCCAGGACTCTCCAGATAACGAGAGATGCTTTAGCAAATTTAGGATGTCGCCGAAGGGCGAATATTGGAAGATGTCCGCGGCGGTGAATTCCATAACCGGCGCCCGATCGGATTCGATTGGCAGGGGCGTGGGAGGTCCGGAGTCCGGCAAGGAGTCCGGCACCTCAGAGTCACGAGTTTCGCGAGGGACAAGGCTAGTGTTCGGCTCCATCGCCGTGGAAGTTGAAGCCCCCGAGGTGGTGTCCAGCCACCGGTCCTCGATCTGGGCAACCGGCTCCGGTCTAAGGGCCGGAGCGGATTCTTGTGCGGCCACCAAGGCACTGTTCGGCGGCAGAGCTAGATCGTGCCCATTGTAACAGTGCAGCGCGCTTGGCTGTGGCTCGAGCCCGTCGAAGATCAAGTCTCCGCGGTCGTCGGCCGTGAAGTTTAGGCTTCCGAATCTGACCTGATGGCCAGGGGCGTAGCTTTCGATCTGCTCCAGATGGCCAAGTGAATTAGCCCGCAGTGCGAAGCCGCCGAATAGGAAAATCTGTCCGGGGAGAAAAGTCTCACCCTGGACAGTGTTGTTGGTTGAAGATGCCATCAAGCCTATCGGTGACGACACAGAGGAACTCTCAATGAAAGCACCAATGTCGGTGTCAAAACCGGCGGATCTCGGGTAGGGGGTCCCGAACTGTGCGTCTAGGCGGATGGTAACAGGAGACAAGGGACACGGTGTTTTACCCAGGTTCGGGCCCTCTCGATGGAGGTAAAACCCTACGTCCTGCTTGATTAATATTGATGATATGGGTAGTACAAGAGTGGATCTACCACGAGATCAAGGAGGCTAAACCCTAAAGCTAGCCTATGGTATGATTGTTGTAATGTATGTTGTATCTTATGGACTAAAGCCCTCCGGTTTATATAGACACCGGAGAAGGCTAGGGTTACATAGAGTCGGTTACAATGGTAGGAGATCTACATATCCGTATCGCCAAGCTTGCCTTCCACGCCAAGGAAAGTCCCATCTGGACACGGGACGGAGTCTTCAATCTTGTATCTTCGTAGTCTTGGAGTCCGGTGGACGATGATAGTCCGGCTGTCCGGACACCCCCCTAGTCCAGGACTCCCTCAAACACCATGGCCGTTCTGCTGAAAACAGCGTCAGTCCGGGTTAGTTTCATTCAAATCATGCAAGTTAGAGTCCAAAACAAGGGCAAAAGTATTTGGAAAAGTAGATACGTTGGAGACGTATCAGTCACGTTGCCAAGTGAGGGTCGGGTTCCATAGCTAGCACTGAGCTGGGAGTCCTACGTGGCTGCCCCGGCCCCGCCGGAGGAGAGGGTTGACGGTGTCTTGTGTGAGACGGTGGCCGACATTGTGAGGCGGCGGTTTTGGGTAATTTCTCTTTCATAGAATTAAAAATCAATGGTACCTAGTGATTGTACTAATCAGTGTTGTCTTGTTCGATTGCAGACCTTCTATAGGTGTCTTGAGGAATACGAGGCGGACGCGGCTATGGTTCTCCAAGCCAAGTGCAAGCGCCCACTTCAGAACTTAAAGCATGAGGCTAGGGTGCAGGCTGTTTGAAGATGCCAAGAAGAATTGTCGCGCCAAGTATCTCAGTAAGGAGAAGTACATGAAGGTAATTACCTATTCTTAAGGCCTTGTACTTAGTTTCCTTGATTTGATTCGTAGGCGTAGTCCTGAAATTTCTCTTTGTCCAACTTAGGTGCCCCCGAGATGGTGTGCGGATAGGATGGACTGTTGGGAGGCATTGGTGGATGAGTGGTGCTCTCCCCAATGGCTAGCCGTCCACAACAAGGCCAGGGATAAGCGTGCCCAAATGCAAGGTGTGCCACACCATCAAGGGATCTCCAACCTGTTTGAGTACGGGGATCACTGGGTATGTGGTTTGCTTCATGATTCATCCAATTTCATTCTTCATGCTAGCGTGAGACCTTAACTAATATGTTGTTCCTCTCTTTTAGGAGCGACACAAAAAGAAGTACGTGCCACCGCTATACGACCTCTATGCCATGGCACATACTGCCCCGTACAAGAAGGCCAAGGCATTCTCTAAGGATGATGTCGATCATCCAGAGAGCTTCACCAACCTCACCTCCCACAACAGCTTGTGAGGTACAGAGACGTTGGGAAGACAAGGAAAGGGGAGCTCTTCAACCCGAGCCAACGTCCTATTGATCCAGAGATTGTGATGCTATCTGGTGGCGGGAGGTACCATGGCTCGGTAGCCATTGGGGATGGACTCATACGTTGTACCAAAACTCTCCTAGAGATCAAAAAGCGCCAGACGAGCTCCGATCCTGAGATACCACCTCTTCCATGGCCAATGGAGCTCGCCATCTAGGCTAGGGCCCAGGAGCTTTTGGCGGAGGCAAACAGGCAGGCTAAGCAGAGGGGGAGGGAGTTGGAGGAGAGGACGGCTAGTCTGTTGAAGGTGGAGAGGAACCAGAACGACGCGTCTCACCGGGCCCTATACGAGCTCCTTGTGGTAAGTTTCTCCTGCATATTAGCCAAATCATGCACGTAATGTTCGTTTCATTACTAACTAATATGACTGACTCGTGAAAACAAAATGTGCAGACCATGTGTGAGAAGAACGGTCAGACCCCGCCACCGATGCCCTAGATTGGTATAGCGGACATGGTGAGTTTCATTTGAATGGTCATTAGTTACTAGTATTCACATTTAAGTTGCATCATGCTAACGAGACATTGCAAATTATCTTCGGTGTAGCATGCCTCCCGACAAGCATCGACCGATCCTTCTCTGTCTCGCCCTGGCGCAACCCGACCGGTCCTTCTCCGTCTGGCACTGGCGCAAACCAGACCGGTCCTTCACCACTGTGAAGATGGCAAGTTTTCGCAAGTGTTTTGCTTAATAAATGCATAGTTAGCTTAAGAAATGACCTACTTAGCTCCAAAATGACCTATACTTAGCTTATTTTCCTCGAAAATGACATGTTAACCTTACTTAGCTCCAAAATGACATATTTTACCTAGGATAGCTATAAAATGACCTATACTTAACAATTTTTCCTGCAAAATGACTTGATATGCTTAGTTAACTAAAAAATGGCATAAATACCTAGGATAGCTCAATAATGATCTATAATTAGCTTAGCTACACTACTGGAATCAGCTACTTTGCCATCTGCCAGCTCTTTGTCGTCTGCTAGCGGACGGCAAAGAAGCTCTTTGCCATCAGCTACCCAAAAGATGACGGCAAAGAACTGGCTGATGGCAAAGACCTTCTTTGCCATCAGCCAGTTCTTTGCCGTCCGCTAGCGGACGGCAAAGATTCTTTGTCGTCGGCTAGC
>NC_041391.1:546649833-546734262 GCF_002162155.2 Triticum dicoccoides
ACACCCCGACCCCAAAACAGCACCCCGACCCCGACACGACACCCCGACACCGACAGGACACCCCGACCCCCGACACCTCCCGAAAAGGTGTTCTTTGGCCTTCCAGAGGCCGACGGGGTCATATATTTGTGAACTATTAGTTAGGTCATATATTTTTCGATTTTGTTATGAAAAACATCATATATAATTGTGTTGATCGTGTAGTTTTAAATGTGCAGTTGTTTCATAGCTGCGAGGTTTGGTGTTCGACGACCTCGTCGTGCGTTTGACGAGCTCTGCCCCTTCGTTCGTGGGTGAGCACAAATGACAAGTCCTCCTCCCCCATTAATTATTTGATATATTCCGATGAAACTTGATAGCTAGCTATGTATGTGTCTTGAATCATCAGTATGCGTAACCAATATGTGTCTCCCGTTCGAAAGCATCATAGTTATAAATATGCATGCATTTGCATATATATAACCTTGATTATTTCGAATTGTCCAACGCTATCCATGGACAGCCCGAGTATGTGTAGATTGGGTTCATTTTCCCATATGCTTTGCTCCGGATCCGACGCATATATTTCGTCAGTGCCTCCCCTGTTGTTCTCCGGGTACACATCCTCTCTGTTTATTGCAGAGACGTGTATCAGGAGAATAGCGGGGAGGTGCTGCCGAAATTTTGCGTCGGATCCGGAGCATAGCATGGGAAAATAAACCCAATCTACACATACACGGGTGGGATTAGGACCTATCATTACCTATTAGAGTGTAGGTTGCATGGACGTAATAAAATTGACAAAGTAGATCAACTGATGAATATATACATGGTGAATTACATATATAATTGTTGTGTGTCCAGTAGCTCTGAAAGTCAAGATGAGTGACCGTGCTTGGATGTATACCGGTCACACTGGTCAGAACAAATGGAGCGCTGAATGGTTCACAAAAACTAAGGGGTTTGTGCAAGCCGCATTTGCAAATGGCCAAAAGAAAACCTGGTGCCCCTGTTTCCGGTGCGGCAATTGGGAAAAGAAGACAGAGGCTGAAATGGGCAAACACCTGTAGAAGAGTGGTTTTACGCCTGATTATATGGTGTGGACATTTCATGGTGAGTCTGCCCAACGTGACCGAGCTGAGGTGGATCGTCGTCGCACCGACAAGCATGGTACCGGGATGGAAAACATGGTGCAAGGCTATGATGATGCTCGGGATTCGGACGAGGAGATGGAGGAATCTGCAAAGGCCTTCAATGAAATGTTGGAGTCTTCGAAACGTCCGCTCCACGAGCACACTGAGCTTTGTCAGTTGGATGCCATCTCACAAGTAATGGCTCTGAAGGCTCAGTTCAACTTGGGCAGAGAATGCTATGACGCAATTATGACAGTATTTGGACGCTTTCTACCCAAAGGCCATGTAATGCCTGCAAACCTGTACCAGTCGGACAAAATCCTCCGTGCACTGAAGATGCCCTATGAGAAGATACATGCCTGTGAGAAAGGATGTGCCTTATTTAGGCTTGACTATGCGGACTTGAACTATTGTCCCATTTGCAAGTCTTCCAGGTATATTGTGGTAGACAACGGTATGGGTGAGAAGACACAGACCAAAATCCCTGTTACTGTTCTTCGGTATATGCCAATCGTACCAAGACTTCAACGTCTTTTCATGGTCGAAGAGACGGCCAGACAGATGACATGGCACAAAACAGGCAAAAGAACCGAACTAGATGCAGATGGGAATCTGATGATGGTACACACATCGGATGGTGTTGCGTGGAAAAAGTTTGATGAATTACATGCTGACAAAGCGGCAGATCCGAGGCATCCTCGAGTCGGCATCAGCACGGATGGGTTCAGTGTGTTTGGTATGACGGCAGCCCAATACAGTTGTTGGCCCGTATTTGTCTTTCCACTCAATCTCCCCCCCGGACAGATTATGCAAAGAAAGAACATTTTCCTGACGTTGATAATTCCAGGACCCAACTATCCGGGCAAAAATATGAATGTGTACATGCAGCCGCTTAAGGACGAATTGCAAGAAGCCTGGGATAATGGGTTCAAGACATACGACGCCTTTAGCAAACGGAACTTCATAATGCGTGTCTGGTACATGTACTCGACGCATGACTTGCCGGCGTATGCGCTATTCGTTGGCTGGTGTGTGCATGGAAGGTTCCCGTGCCCCACATGCAAGGGAGCTCTTGAGTTTTGTTGGCTTCAGGACGGTCGCAAGTTTTCTTGCTTCGACATGCATAGACAGTTCCTGGATCCTCGCCATAAGTTCAGGAAAGACAAAAAGAACTTCATCAGGGGTAGAGTTGTCAAAAACTCTGCACCACTTGCATTGACAGGCCAACAGACCCTGGATCAGTTAAACGCTCTCGAGACAGATCCACAACGTCCAGGGTACTTCAAGGGGTATAATACTAAGCATGCGTGGACTCACAAAACATGCTTATGGGATCTGCCTTACTTCAAAGACCTCCTTTGCCCACACAACATCGACGTGATGCACACTGAGAAGAATATCACCAAGGCACTTTTTGGTACATTGTTCGGCATAGATGGGAAGTCAAAGCATAATACTAAGGCTAGAGTCGATCTGGAAGCGCTATGTGATAGGCCATTACTTCAAAGCAGAACTGGACGAAGCCAAAGGCATGGTTCAATCTTGGAAGGCCAGCTATGAGGGAAAGTCTCTTGTGGGTGCAACAGCAGTTGATGTTCCCTGATGGGTATGCAGCGAATCTAAAGAGGGGAGCGAATCTTGATAAACTGAAGATATTTGGTCTCAAGAGTCATGATTGGCACATATGGATTGAGCGGGTAATGCCGGTGATGTTGCGTGGCTTCATCCCTGAGGATGAATGGCTAGTACTGGCAGAACTCAGCTATTTCTTCCGTGTTCTTTGTGCGAAAGAACTACCGCCTGGCGTGCTAGAAGAAATGGAAGAGTTGGCGCCAGAGTTGATCTGCAAGTTAGAGAAGATGTTTCCACCGGGCTTCTTTAATCCAATGCAGCATTTGATTTTGCATCTCCCGACCGAGGCAAGATTGGGGGGGCCCGTGCAAAATCGTTGGTGCTACCCAACTGAGAGGATGCAGAAGACGCTTCGAGAAAAATGTAAAAATAAACGTAGAATTGAAGCATCGATGGCTGAGGCATTCATCACAGAGGAGGCGGCAAACTTCGTAACAGCGCACTACGAAGCCAAAAATCGTCATTTGCATAATCCGAAGCCTCGGTACAATGCTGACGAGCCTAAAAAGGGTGGATCCAACCTCAGCCTATTCAAAGGGAATCTCGCACCAGCTAGTGTTTCACATCTAGTATCTTTGGATAACAAAGAATGGCGGACAATTTCGTTGTATATCTTCAACAACCTGATAGAAGTGCGGCCGTACATCGAGTAAGTTCTTGGTACATTGTTTCGCAACTTCTATTTCCTTTGAACTACTCTTATTCCCGGATATGTCATACAGTCGATACGTCACCATATTCTCGTATGGAGCGGAGATCCAAATGGATTCCATCGAAGAGTATGAGCTTCTCGCAAAGCAAGGAGGTGGCTATCCCGGTTTCATCTCTTGGTTCAAAGAAACGGTAATTTCTATTAGACAATTTCATATCATTCGCTAATTTGTGCATAATGCAACAATCTTTTCATATTAAACTTGTAGGCTAATTCAGAGTCTATGGACGCCGAATTGAGACAAGTCGCTAATGGTTTTGACTATAAGGTCCGTTCATTTGACAAGTACGACATCAACGGGTATCGCTTTTGTACCTATGGCAAAGAGCTATCTATGGCCGACCGAAAGTCAACAAATTGTTGTGTATCTGCTATCGGCGAAGGACGTACCGAGTATTATGGGAGAGTTGAAGCAATTTATGAACTTCTGTTCTATGGTGAAAATCCACCGAATGTCGTAGTCTTCAAATGTTATTGGTTTCAGCCGAAGGAGACTAGAAGGACTCATGAACATGTAGGGCTAGTTGAAATCAACCAAAGCACTCATTTAGATGTTCCTGATGTCTATATTATGGCTCAACAGGCGACCCAAGTATTCTATCTACCGTGGGCCTGCCAAACTAATCCAAATCTGAAAGGTTGGGATGTCGTTTATGAAGTGCCGCCACGTGCTAGACTTTCTCCCCCAAAGGAAGAGGATTATGAACCTCACATTAACCCAGACACATATGAAGAAGAATTCTTCCAAGAGACACGTCTTTCCAAAAAGCGTTTCAAGAACCGCTATACTTCACCCCAAAACATTGAAGTAGACAGCGACAATGAATCCGACATCACCCCAGAGGAGGAACAAGAAGAGCCGGAACAAGAAGAGGTTACTGTTGCGGATGACCTGTCAATGCTTGACCGATTACGTCAAGGTGGCCTTGCACATGTTGATGCCAATGAACCCTATGAGCCCGTCATTGATTATAGTGTTGATGATGATTATGCATTTACTTATGATACTGATCGAGATTATTAGTAGTGTCAGGTATTACATTTTTTTATGTTGTACTTGATGATGATACACTTAAGTGATACACATATTATTATTCATGTCGGTCTTTTTTTATGTTGTACTAATTTCGTTTACTGTTTGTCATGGCAGGTGTTGAAAGATGGTGGGCGCTGGTCGGGAGCATGGTCTGAGGTCTTCCATTCCAGACGCACCTCTCCGCCGAGCATTGCTGGACAGTATGGCCACACCGCCGGGCCCTTCTTCGTCGACCGCGGTGCCCAGCAGGGGACGAGCTCGAGGTAGGAAGAGAGGAGGTGGGGCACGTGGTCGTGGGAGAGGAGGTAGGGCTACGGCGCCTTCCTCGCCGCCACCCCCGGCTGTTTCACCCGAGCACGTGTCTGCTAGGGTGGACTCGTCCGAGGAGGAGGCTACACGGACTCCGGTCCACGAGCCTCCGATCCACGGGTCTTGGGCCCACGAGCCTCAGGTCGACTGGCCTTCGGCCCACGAGAGTTCGGCCCGCGTGACCCCGGAGGAGCACACGTCCGGATGGGGTACCTGGCCGGATCAGCCCGAGGAGCCGAGTGGCCATGCTGATGATGGTGGGGAGCCGACTGATCTTGAGGAGGAGGGGGGCACCGTCTACCAGCGTGGTGCTACACGGCTCCCGTCCGTGCCGGTGACCCGCGAGCAGAGGTGGTTGATTTTCCTTGATGGGTTGTTGGGAGGTGTTGGTCGATGAGTGGTGCTCTCCACAATGGCTAGCCCTCCACAACGAGGCCAAGGACAAACGTGCCCAAATGGAAGGTGTGCCACACCATCAAGGCAGCTCCAACTTATATCAGTTCGGGCACAACTGTGTATGTGTTTTGCTTCATGATTCATGCAATTCATTCATCATGCTAGCTTGAGCCCTTTAATTACTAATTTTCATTGTTTCTTTCTTTCAGGCACGCTACAATAAGGCGGATAAGGTGCCAGAGGTGTACGACCTGTATGCCATGGCCCACACTGCCTCTTTCAAGAAAGTCAAGGCTTTCTCTCAGTCTGACCTCGATGATGCAAACAACTTCACCAACATCTCCTCCCACAACAAGCTCATGAGATATAGAGATGAGGGGAAGGCGAGGAAAGGGGAGGACTTTAACCCGAGCCAGGGTCCCATTGATCCAGAGCTGTTGATGATATCTGGTGGCGGGAGGTCCCATGGCTCCATAGCCATTGGAGATGGACTTATCCGTTGTCCTAGCACTCTCCTAGAGATCAAGGCGCGCCAGTCGAGCTCCGCTCCTGAGATAAGGCCTCGTGAACGGCCAGTGCAACTCGCCATCAAGGTTAGTGATACGTACTCAGTTATCTTTCTCCATTACATTCTGTGCGCTTCCATCAATGATTACAAATGGTCATGTGAGTGGTGTTGCAGGCTGCTATACAGAGTGAGAGAGGTAGAACGGAGAAACTTCTGGCGGAGGCGGCGGAGAGGCAGCGGGAGTTGGAGGAGAGGACGACAAAGATGATGGAGGAGGAGAGGGCACGGAATGACATGCAGGCAAGGGCCATGTACGAGCTCCTTGTGGTAAGTTTCTTCTGCAGATTAGACAAAACATTCATGTAGTGTTTGTCTCATTACTAACTAGTATGACTGAGTCGTCAAAACCAAATGTGCAGTCTGTGTGCGAGAAGATAGGTCAGACCGCTCCGCCGATGCCACTGATTGCTCCTGGGACCACGGTGAGTTTTATTGAATGGACATTACTTGCTAGTCTTAACATTTGAGTGTCATCATGCTAACAAGACATTGGAAATGATCTTTGGTGCAGCGTAACTCCAGACAAGCATCGCACGATCCTTCTCCAGCTACCGACACGAGCCACCCCGCTCCTACACCTCCTACATCTTGGTAAGTTTATCTAGTGTTTTGCTTAACACATGCATAAAGACCTAGACTTAGCTTTATTTCCTCCAATGCTTACCATAATGACCTAGACTTAGCTTCTTCACCTCCAAAATGACTTAATAAGCTTACTGACCTCCAAAACCATCCATTTTACCTAAGTTAGCTCTAAAACGATCTGTACTTAGCTTTGTTTCCTCGAAAATGACCAAAGTTAGCTCTAATATGCTTAGTTAACTAGGTTTGCTCAATAATGACATGTACTTAGCTTACTTATGTCAAAAATGGCATAATTAGCTTAGTTAGCTCATAAACGATCCATTTTACTTAAGTTAGTTCTAAAACGATCCATTTTACCTTACTTAGCTCATAAACGATCCATTTTACCTACGTTAGCTCTAAAATGACCCATTTAACCTTACTTAGCTCATAAATGATCCATTCTACCCAAGTTAGCTCTAAAATGACCCATTTTACCTAGGTTAGCTCCAAAATGATCCATCTTACCTAGGTTACCTCTAAAATGATGCATTTTACCTAAGTTTGCTCATAAGCGATCCATTGCACCTAGGTTAGCTCATAAACGATCCATTTCACCTAAGTTAGCTCACAAATGATCAATTTCACCTAAATTAGCTCATAAATGTCATATATTCTTCTTCTTCTTCATTTTCTTCTTCTTCTTCTTCTTCTTCTTCTTCTTCTTCTTCTTCTTCTAATCTTCTTCTTCTTCTAATCTTCTTCTTCTAACTTTCTTATTTCCCATTTTGCAGAATTCATTCACTTCACGGAAGCTTGCATAGATGGAGTGCTTGTTTGGATGAACTATGTTTCCTTTGTATCTATGAACTATGCATGTATGGCAGGATGACACTATTGTAATATGTATGGTTGGATGCATGTATGTCGAACTTGATATGTATGGTTGATGGAACTATGCATGTATGATGAAATTATATGTGTTGGATATCTCATATGTTTGCTGTGAACTTGCCATGTGAAAAATATATATGTATCATCTATTTGCTGTGAAAATGGTTGGGTATATGAAAAAACAGAGGCAATGCAGGCTCTTTGCCGTCTGCCACTGACGGCAATGGGCTCTTTGCCGTCTGCCGCTGACGGCAAAGAAGCCACGTGGCATCCAGCTGTGCTTCCTGGGAGCTGACCCATTTGGTCAGTTTGCCTACAGTGGCAGACGGCAAAGACTTTGCCGTTAGTGGCGGACGGCAAAGAACCTGCCATGTAGTGACGTATAGATGACATCATACGGCGGACGGCAAAGACCCTAGAAATTTTGCCGTCAGCAGCGGATGGCAAAGGCCTTCTGTTAGCCACTTAACGGACTGACAGCGCAATTATTGACGTCCGCTCTCTTTGTCGTCCGCCGCGCTCTCTTTGCCGTCCACCGCAGACGGCAAAGACTTTGCCGTCAGTAGCAAACGGCAAAGTAGCTGTTTACCGAAGCCTACTTTGCCGGAGCCTTTTGCCGTCCGTGGCTGACGGCAAAGGCCTTTGCCGTCCGCAGTTCGGGCCTTTGCCGTCCGCCGTGGCAGACGGCAAAGTAGCTGATTCCTGTAGTGCTAGTTCATTATTGACATAATTAGCTCACTTAGGTAAAAATGGTATAATAACCTTGGTTGCTCCAAAATGACCTATAATCAGCTTATTTTCCTCGAAAATGACATGTTAACCTTACTTAGCTCCAAAATGACATATTTTACCCAGGATAGCTATAAAATGACCTATACTTAGCATTTTTCCTCCCAAATGACTTGACATGCTTAGTTAGCTAAAAATGGCATAACTACCTAGGATAGCTCAATAATGATCTATAATTAGCTTAACTCGTTCATTTATGACATAATTAGCTCACTTAGGGAAAAATGGCATAATAACCTTGGTTTAGCTCCAAAATGACCTATACTTAGCTTATTTTCCTCAAAAATGACATAATAACCTTACTTAGCTCCAAACTGACATACTTTACATTAGTTTCTTTAGACCTATACTTAGCATTTTTTTCTTCCTAAATGACTTAATATGCTTAGTTTTCTCAAAAAGGGCATAACTACCTAGGTTAGCTCAAAAATGACCTATACTTAGCTTCTTCAGTTCATTTATGACATACTTAGCATATTTAGGTAAAAATGGCATGATAACCCTGGTTTAGCTCCAAAATGACATAGACTTAGCTTATTTTCCTCCAAAATGGCCTATTTACCTAGCATAGCTCTAAAATGACCTACACTTAGCATTTTATCTAGCTTAGCTAAAAATGGCATTTTTACCTACCTTAGCTAGAAGAAGAAGAAGATAAAGAAGAGGAGAGGAGAAAAAGAAAGAGAAGGAAAATTCTTCTTCTTTTTCTTCTTCTTCTTCTAGCTAGTCATCATCATCTTCTTCTTCTTCTAACTTTCTTCTTTCCCAATTTGCATATTTTCTTTAGATGAGGAAGCTTGCATTGATGGAGTCTAATCTTCTCCGTGTGCTACCTTTATGTTTCTTGAAACTTGTTGCAAACTTGTTTTTAGATATATATGTATGGATGAAACCATTTTATGTTGGATATGATGTTGGATAACTTGTTGTTGGAAACTTGTTATATATATGATGTTGGAAACTTGTTATATATGTTGTTGGAAACTTGTTATGTATGCGCCTGCACCCCTGGGCGCACCCCCCACCATCGTGGGCCCCTTGCAGCTCCACCGAATTACTTCTTCCTCCTATATATACCCATGCACCCCGAAAACATCCAGGAGCACCAGGAAACCCTATTTCCACCGCCGCAACCTTCTGTACCCCTGAGATCCCATCTTGGGGCCTTTTCCGGCGCTCCGCCGGAGGGGGAATTGTCAGGACCCCGACTCAATGCCACATCGATCCAGCATGTAACACCTTATATTACTTTGCGGCCTCACGCACGGTATCCCCACGGGTGTCGCCTTACCTTTGCCCGGGACCGTTTGCGCCTTTTGGCACACGTATATGATGGTGTCGCTAGCATCCATATGATAAAGAGCCCGGGCTGACATGGCTGGTCGTAAACCCAAAGTGGCACTAACTTACAGGGACAGGCATCCATGACCCAGCATCGAACGTGTCGGTCATCAGCGAGTGAATCCAGGCTGTAGCACTGGGCTAACAGGACTCCGGTGAACCGGGCTGTAGCAGGCTAACAGGACTCCGGTATTCATCGCGTGACATTTCACCGAAGGGACAGACACAGGATCGAAGAAGGACACATGTCGGCCAGCCTAAGTGTTCCGGAGCAGTAGCAAGCTACCAGGGCTTAGTGGAAGCACTAGGAGACATTTCCCGGTAAGAGAGGCTACTAAGGATAAACAACTAGATAGTCAGATCCCACACATAGCAATACACATTACACGTACGCATAACATGCAAGTATGTGCTGTACAACATGGCATCACAGCATAACTCAACAACTCATATAGATAAAGGCTCAGAAGAGCCAATATAGCAATATTACAACCAGGGGTCACATGACCCAACATTCAGAGCAATCAAGCAACAAACGGAAGCATTACATGTCTGAGTACAGACATCTATAAATGAAAAAGGCTGAAAGCCTGACTATCTACAACATCCGATCAAGATCGTAGCTGAGGTACTAGCTACTAGTCAAAGTCCATGAGAACACTAGTAAGACCGAAGTCTCCGCTGCAAAAACATAAATAAAGCAACATGAGTACAAAGGTACTCAGCAAGACTTACATCAGATCCTATCATACATGCATTTGTATCAAGAGGTAATGTGGGGTTTAGTTGCAGCAAGCCAGCTTTGACTCTGTGGCTATCCTGTTCTACGACTACCAGAAACTCTTGAGGTGAGACAACGTACACGAGTCCACTAATCACCACACAATACACCACTATGGATTCATTCCCGTCTCCCTACGAGAAGGCCATCCATAGCACTCACACTTGTCTTGAGCATTTTATAGTATCCACTTCAAGTTGTCTATGTACCATGTAAGCATCCAAGAAGTCCATAACCGCGGACCCGGCTATTCGAATAGATCATGTTAACCCTGCAGGGGTGTACTTCTTCACACACGCTCTCGCCACTTACCGCCATGTACACGTCATGTATCTCGGCAACCTTCAAGCGGAAGCCTGGCGAGGGTGTCGGCCACGACCTGACTAACCACACAAGACTCTAGTCCAGGTTTATCGCCTATTCGGGTTCCACCCGCAAGGAGATCCGGCCGGGGTGTCGCTTACGGCCCCAAACGATGTGAGCAGGGTTCCCAAGCCCACCATCCGGGTGCCACTTGGTACACCGTGCCACGTGTGCCTAGTCTGTCCCAAGCCCACCCTGCCGGGTGCCACTTGGTAGAAAAATAGCACTACCTACAAACACCAGAAACTAGTTGCGACTCCTGGACAGAGATCAGGTCGGTTAATAAGTCGAGAGGGGCACTTAAGCATTCCAATGTGTGGTAGTATCGAGTCATTGGACAACATACATAGAACTCAGTGCTTAAGGATGGTTCCAATGAGACAACCCACCATGTACTCCTACATGGCCTCTCACCGCTACCTTTACCAAATCGTGTTCACACACTTCACTCTCAGCATCAGAACATATCGTAACACTCCAGTTCATTCCCAATGAACCAGACCTGACACACTCTAAGCAATAGCAGGCATAGCATGGTAGGAACACAACATGGCTCAATCAACTCCTACACATGCTAGTGGGTTTCAACTATTTACTGTGGCAATGACAGGTCATGCAGAGGAATGGGTTCAACTACCGCAGTACAAAGTAGCAGATGAATCGTTGTTGTCCTAATGCAATAACTGAGAGCAGGAGCGAGAGAGTAGGGTTTTATCGAAATGAACAAGGGGGTTTGCTTGCCTGGTAAATCAACAAGGGAGGCACTGCTTCATAGACAGATACTCTGGAACGTCTCCGGAGCAGGGCCTATCGACAAGGAACGGTGCCAACAATCAAAACACAAGCATATGCAACACAATGATGCATGAACATGGCATGAAGATGTGATGCTGATTGTGCTAATGCAACTAGTACTCATCTGGTTTGAAGTCCATTTGAACCATAAGCTCAAATGCAATTCTAAATTAAGTCTCTTATATATGCCGTAATGTGTTTTCCCATATTCAGCATGTATAAGTTGGTTTGTCATGCATGAAACTAGTACAGATGGAAAGATTGCATTTTTCTGATAATATTTCATATATAAATTATTTTAATCTGAGCTACGGTTGAATTGTTATGAATTTTTGAAGTTTAAAACAATTTCTGGAATTTTCTGATTAAATTTAAATCTAGAAATCATATATTGCGTCAGCATTGAGTAAGCATGACGTCAGCAGTCAACTGTGGCTGATGGGGTCAAACCTGACGTGTGGGGTCCACACGTCAGTGACAGGAGGTTAAACAGGGGGTTAATTTAATCCTAATTAAAAATTAGTGGCGCTGGGGCCCACTGTCAGTGTCAGGGGGGGTTAGTTAACGGTGATTAGCACTAAGCTAATCACCTGGCTGACGGGGCCCACGCGTCAGTGACCCTGGGGGGGTCAAACCCCAGGTCGAACAAGTCAAACCCGCCGGCGGTTAGTCGCCGGCGAGGTCCGCGGCGTACATGTGCCCCGAGTTTCCTCTGTGGTGCTCCAAATGGCGTGCGGCTAGGTGCGTTGGAAAGCTAGCTCGATGGCGCGTCGGGCGGTGGCCGTGGCTGGGCCTGGGGTGGCCGGAGTCGACGGCGGCGAGATCGGCTGCGGCCGCCGGAGTTCGGTCGTGCACGGAAACGCGGTTGGAGCCCGAAGGCGAGCGAAGCAAAGCGCTAGGGATGCTCTACGGGGCCTTACGAACTTGTTGGACTCGCCGGGGTGACCAAATGGTCACCGGAGCTACGTCGACGGCGAGCTCGGCGACGGCGGAGGTTCGGCCGTGGTGGGGAACGGAGTTACGGCGCGGGAACGAGGGGGAGAAGAGAGGGGAACGGTGGCGGAGCTCACCGCGGTTGCAGCGGGCGTCGAAGCGGGCTCGGGGACGCACTGGAGACGGCGAATCGACGGCGATGGTGGTCGGAGCCTGAGGAGGAAGACGATGGCGACGGCGGCTCCACAAGGCGTCCGGCGTCTTGTGGCTTGACGGAGAGCTTCAGGGCGAGGGGGCGGAGCTCCTGCGCGTGTCGGGGAGGCGAGGGGAGGCCGGTGGCGGCGGCTATGGCGAACGGCGGCGACCGACGCGTTCGGACACGAGAGAGAGAGAGCGAGGGAGAAGGGGAAAAGCACGGGAGAGAGGGGGGTGAGGCCAGGGGATCGGGGCGGCACCAAGAAGAAGCAACGCGGCGTCGCGCTGGCAGGGCAGGCAGGCAGGCGAGCTGGTGGCGTGGCGTGGTGGCACGTGCGCGCGCCGGGCACGCTCCCCTCCCTCTATCGAGGAAGAAGA
This sequence comes from Triticum dicoccoides, assembly GCF_002162155.2. Taxonomy (NCBI): domain Eukaryota; kingdom Viridiplantae; phylum Streptophyta; class Magnoliopsida; order Poales; family Poaceae; genus Triticum; species Triticum dicoccoides. The sequence continues at coordinate 546,662,632 of NC_041391.1, forward strand.
CGACAGAGGAGGAGGCGGGCTGGGCCGCCTGCTGGCTGGGCCGGCCTGCTGCTGCTGGGCTGCACAGGGGGGGAGCCCCAGGTAAGCTTCTCCTCTTTAATTCTGTTTTCTATTTTTTTCTGACATTTGTTTTGATTTAATAAAATACTAAATCAATTTATTACCTTATGCCAATTTTTGCAGGAGCTAGATATATTATTCCAGAGCTCCCCAACAGGTGGCATAATTTTTGGACCATATTTCATATATATAACAATATATATCCAAAGCAAATAATTATCGAATTAATCCAAATGGCCAAAATTAAATATCCATGAGCTCCTAAAAATATTGGTTTGATTTTTATCTCTGTCCAATATTTTCAGAGGGCAACATGAGCATTTTCTTGGACCCTTTTGGAGAAATTTTTATTTGGGTCATTTTCAAAAATGATTCTGAGGGTTCCACCAATCCTCATTTCAAATTTAAATGAAATTTAAATATGATGCACAAATGGCTAGCTAGTCTAAGTCATACCAGACTAGGGATGTGACAACTCGCCCCCACTTGAAAAAATCTCATCCCGAGATTCAGGGGTCAGCGGAAAGAAAGCGGGGTACTCCAGTCGAAGACGATCTTCTCGCTCCCAAGTAGCCTCTCTCTCGGAATGATGAGACCACTGAACTTTGAGAAACTTGATGTTCTGACGTCGAGTGACACGCTCTGCTTGATCAAGAATGCGAACCGGGTACTCTCGGTATGTGAGGTTATCTTGGAGATCAAGCGTTTCGTGGTCCACTCCGCGGATGGGATCCGAGAAGCAACGCCTGAGTTGAGAGACGTGGAAGACATCATGAACTCGAGAAAGATGTGGGGGTAGTTCCAACTGGTAGGCAACCTCTCCTCGTTTAGCGAGAATGCGAAAAGGACCAATGTAACGAGGAGCCAACTTGCCCTTGATACCGAAACGATGGGTACCCTTCAAAGGAGTAACCCGAAGGTAAACTTGGTCGCCAATTTCATAAGTCATATCCTTATGATGACGATCGTACTGGCTCTTCTGACGAGACTGGGCTGTTTTCAAATTCTCACGAATGATGCGAACTTGCTCTTCTGCCTCCTGGATCATGTCCGGTCCAAAGAATTGTCTTTCACCGGTTTCTGACCAGTTCAAAGGTGTTCGACATCTTCGTCCATAGAGAACTTCAAAAGGAGCTTTCTTGAGGCTGGATTGATAGCTATTGTTATAGGCAAACTCGGCGAAAGGAAGACATTTCTCCCAATCCATACCGAATGAGATGACGCAAGCTCTGAGCATGTCTTCGAGAATTTGATTGACCCGTTCCACCTGACCACTCGACTGAGGGTGGAAAGCGGTACTGAAGGAAAGATGGGTTCCCATGGCAGTTTGGAAACTCTCCCAGAAATGAGAAGTGAAAAGACGGCCACGGTCTGAATTGATCTCTAGTGGAACACCATGAAGTGACACTATTCGAGAAATGTATAAGTCAGCAAGCTGACTAGCAGTGATACTCTCTCGAACAGGAAGGAAGTGAGCCACTTTGGAAAGACGATCAACGACTACGAAGATAGCGTTATTCCCTCTCTTGGTCCTGGGAAAGCCGGTGATGAAGTCCATACCAACTTTATCCCATTTCCATTCAGGAATAGCTAAAGGCTGAAGGGTGCCAGCAGGCCTTTGATGCTCTGCTTTAACGCAACGACAAACGTCACATTTAGCAATGAACTCAGCAATTTCTCTCTTCATCCTAGTCCACCAGAACCTCTAGCGTAGGTCCTGATACATCTTAGTGCTACCGGGATGAATCGTGAGAGGAGATTCATGCGCCTCCTTAAGAATAAATTTTCGCAGATGTTGATTCTTGGGAACCACCAAGCGATTCTCAAAGAAAACAACACCACAATCATCCATAGAGAAACATCTACCAACTCCCTTCTTAATGTTTCTCTTAATGCGGATAACACCCCTATCAAACTTCTGGTCAGAGATGATCTGATCCCCAAGGGTAGGTTTCGCCACTAAGGTAGAGAGGAATCCGTGAGGAGCGATGTGAAGGTTAAGCTTACATAATTCCTCATGGAGAAGTGGTTGGCCTTGCTGCAACATGAGATTGTTGCAATAGGATTTACGACTTAGAGCATCAGCCATGACATTGGCTTTGCCTGGGGTGTAGGTAATCCCTAGATCATAATCTGTGATCAACTCCAACCAACGTCTTTGCCTAAGGTTCAGATCCGGTTGGGTGAAGATATACTTGAGACTCTGGTGATCGGTGTAGATCTCGCAACGTTTACCAAGAAGGTAATGTCGCCAGGTCTTGAGTGCATAGACTACGGCTGCAAGCTCTAGATCATGTGTAGGATAATTATCCTCATTTGGATGCAACTGTCGAGATGCATAGGCAATCACATGACGATCCTGCATAAGAATGCAACCTAGTCCCTGTCGTGAGGCGTCGCAGTAGATAATAAAGTCTTTAGTGAAATCCGGTGGCACAAGTATGGGAGTAGAAGTCAGGCGTCTTTTCAGTTCCTGAAAACTATGTTCACACTATGGGGACCACTCAAACTTTTTATCTTTCTTGAGAAGTTCCGTGAGGGGTTTGGCTACTTTGGAGAAGTTTTCAACAAAGCGGCGACAATAGCTGGCTAGACCAAGGAAACTCCTAACTTGTTTGACTGTTTCAGGTGGAGTCCAATCAAGAACGACTTTAACTCTCTCGGGGTTGACAGCAATGCCCTTACCAGAGATTACGTGGCCTAGGTAGGTCACTTCTGGCAACCAAAATTCACACTTGGAGAACTTGGCATAAAGGCGGTGCTCTCTGAGTTTTTCTAACACAAGTCTAAGATGTTCGGCATGCTCTTCCTCGTTCTTCGAGTAAATAAGAATGTCATCAAGGTAAACCACGACGAACTTATCTAAGTACTCCATGAAGATCGAGTTCATCAGGCGGGAGAATGTGGCTGGGGCGTTGGTTAGGCCGAAGGACATGACGGTGTACTCGTACTGACCATAATGAGTGACAAAGGCTGTCTTGGGAATGTCCCCATTTTTGATCTTGATTTGATGGTAGCCTAACCTTAAATCCATCTTGGAGAAGACTGAGGATCCAGCGAGCTGATCATACAGGTCGTTGATCCTGGGGAGCGGATACTTGTTCTTTATCGTGACCAAATTAACGGGACGATAATCTACGACCATCCGGTCCGTACCGTCTTTCTTCTTGACAAAGAGGACGGGGCAAGCCCAAGGAGAAGAACTAGGACGGATGAAACCCTTTTGCAAGGACTCATCAAGTTGTTTCTTAAGCTCGGCTAGTTCTAAGGGTGCCATCTTGTAAGGTCTCCGGGAGATTGGAGCTATTCCTGGGATAAGATCTATGACGAACTCTACATCTCTGTCAGGTGGAACACCTGGCAGTTCCTCTGGGAAGACATCCGGAAAGTTACGGACTAGCGGGATATCTTCAAGGTCTGGAAGAGGGCTGGCATTAAGAGAATAGAGCTGACGCTTTGCAACTCTAGTGGAGACGGTGACTATCTTGCCAGATGGGTGTGTAAGCTGAACAGATCTTGTGTAACAATCAATCTTGGCATGATGAGCTGTCATCTAGTCCATACCCAAGATGATGTTAATATCTGAGGACTTGAGGGCTACAAGTGATGCAAGGAATACAAGTCTGTCAACAAGGATTTCATTACCATGGCTTACACTAGAGGTTTGCCATTTGGATCCAGGAGTTTGGATGACTAGCGGAGTTGGCATATCACAAAATGACAGATTGTGCAAGTTAGCATAGCTTTCCGAAATGAAGGAGTGAGATGCTCCAGTATCGAATAGAACTGATGCTGGGTGACAATTGACAAGGAGTGTACCAAGAACGACATCCGGATCATCATGAGCGTCTTTAGCTGAGACGTGATGCACACGTCCATGTTCAGTGGGAGCTGACTTGGCACTGATCATCTTGCGTGATGGCTTAAAACAGCCAACAGTCTTCTCGGGCTGGGGTGGAGCATAACTAGTCTGAGAGCAATCACGTGCATAGTGTCCTGGCTTCCCGCATGTGAAGCAAGTTCCCGAGGTTAGACGTGGACCCGCACTGACAAGCGGTCTACCAGTAGGCCTGGGTGGAACATATGACTGAGCTAGGGAAGACACCACATGGAATGGCCTCGGTGTATATCCGGAAGGAAGAGCGGAGTTTGGAACCCAAATCCGGCGCTTCTAGGAACTAGAGCCAGAGGAAGATCCCAAATCACGGGTGTGCTTACGAGACTCCTCGTAAGTGAGTTGAGCTGTCTCTGCATTAATGGCTTTGTTCACAAGGGCTTGGAATGTATCACAATGATGCAGGTGGAGATCACGACGCAACTTGGGGTTGAGACCCTTTCGGAACCTAGCCTGCTTCTTGGCGTCCGTGGACACTTCTTCTGTGGCATAACGGGCGAGGTTCTCGAACTCTCTGTTGTAAGCATCAACAGCCATCTTATTCTGGGTGAAATTACAGAACTCTTCTCTCTTGCGATCAATGAGGGCCTGGGGAATGTGACGCTCGCGAAAAGCCTCAGTGAAATCTCTCCAGGTAGGAATCTGGCCAGCTGGAAGCATAGCCTCATAGTTCTGCCACCAAAGACTAGCAGGACCTTCCAGGTGGTATGTGGCATAGGTGACCTTGTCATCTTCAGCTACGCTCGCGGAACACAGCTTATGAGTGATGCTACGGAGCCAGTCATCTGCATCGAGTGGCTCGATGGAATGATGAAAGGTAGGTGGGTGCAAGCGAATGAAATCATGAATGGTAGCAGACCCTTTGAACTGATGTGCGGTGTTCTCCTCGATACGTGCCAACAAACGGTTAGACTCACGTTTGTTCCTCTCCATCTCTAGCATGAACTCTGCCAACGAAGGCTAGTCGGGAGGATCCTCATCCCTAGCATCTCCATGGTTCTGGCCACGAACAATAGAACTTGATGACATCCTGAGAAACGAAACCCAGGGACGAAATCAACATTAACTATAGACTGTAGAATGTAGGACAAGGGATTAGTATCTCTCGAACTCCTAGGAAAATTCCGGCAGCATAACGGCAGTAAAATGCTCAGAATGAGACATCCTACTAAAAATGGGGTGGTAACATACTCATCATCATCACTCAAGGTTCTGAGATCATACCAAACAGACTACACCGGAAATACTCAAAACTGGGGTATGACTCTGATCAACCAATCCTATGGGACTACGGAGTAGTAACACGTGATCCTGATAGATGGAAGAGAAGCCTAGTTCCTTAATCCCGTCGGAAAGATAGGACGACTCAGATCAGAAGGTCATGAGGTATAAGGAGTAAAAAGAGCCTTACGTTCCAACCCACAATCAATTCCCTTACATAACTAAAGATTTTCTATACTCAACTTCGACCAGTTTGGCTTGGTAATCCTACAGGCAATCAAGCTCTGATACCAGCGCTGTCAGGACCCCGACTCAATGCCACATCGATCCAGCATGTAACACCTCATATCACTTTGCGGCCTCACGCACGGTATCCCCACGGGTGTCGCCTTACCTTTGCCCGGGACCGTTTGCGCCTTTTGGCACACGTATATGATGGTGTCGCTAGCATCCAGATGATAAAGAGCCCGGGCTGACATGGCTAGTCGTAAACCCAAAGTGGCACTAACTTACATGGACAGGCATCCATGACCCAGCATCGAACGTGTCGGTCATCAGCGAGTGAATCCAGGCTGTAGCACTGGGCTAACAGGACTCCGGTGAACCGGGCTGTAGCAGGCTAACAGGACTCCGGTATTCATCGCGTGACATTTCCCCGAAGGGACAGACACAGGATCGAAGAAGGACACATGTCGGCCAGCCTAAGTGTTCCGGAGTAGTAGAAAGCTACCAGGGCTCAGTGGAAGCACTAGGAGACATTTCCCGGTAAGAGAGGCTACTAAGGATAAACAACTAGATAGTCAGATCCCACACATAGCAATACACATTACACGTACGCATAACATGCAAGTATGTGCTGTACAACATGGCATCACAGCATAACTCAACAACTCATATAGATAAAGGCTCAGAAGAGCCAATATAGCAATATTACAACCAGGGGTCACATGACCCAACATTCAGAGCAATCAAGCAACAAACGGAAGCATTACATGTCTGAGTACAGACATCTATAAATGAAAAAGGCTGAAAGCCTAACTATCTACAACATCCGATCAAGATCGTAGCTGAGGTACTAGCTACTAGTCGAAGTCCATGAGAACACTAGTAAGACCGAAGTCTCCGCTGCAAAAACATAAATAAAGCAACATGAGTACAAAGGTACTCAGCAAGACTTACATCAGATCCTATCATACATGCATTTGTATCAAGAGGTAATGTGGGATTTAGTTGCAGCAAGCCAGCTTTGACTCTGTGGCTATCCTGTTCTACGACTACCAGAAACTCTTGAGGTGAGACAACGTACACCAGTCCACTAATCACCACACAATACACCACTATGGATTCATTCCCGTCTCCCTACGAGAAGGCCATCCATAGCACTCACACTTGTCTTGAGCATTTTATAGTATCCACTTCAAGTTGTCTATGTACCATGTAAGCATCCAAGAAGTCCATAACCGCGGACCCGGCTATTCGAATAGATCATATTAACCCTGCAGGGGTGTACTTCTTCACACACGCTCTCGCCACTTACCGCCATGTACACGTCATGTATCTCGGCAACCTTCAAGCGGAAGCCTGGCGAGGGTGTCGGCCACGACCTGACTAACCACACAAGACTCTAGTCCAGGTTTATCGCCTATTCGGGTTCCACCCGCAAGGAGATCCGGTCGGGGTGTCGCTTACGGCCCCAAACGATGTGAGCAGGGTTCCCAAGCCCACCATCCGGGTGCCACTTGGTACACCGTGCCACGTGTGCCTAGTCTGTCCCAAGCCCACCCTGCCGGGTGCCACTTGGTAGAAAAATAGCACTACCTACAAACACCAGAAACTAGTTGCGACTCCTGGACAGAGATCAGGTCGGTTAATAAGTCGAGAGGGGCACTTAAGCATTCCAATGTGTGGTAGTATCGAGTCATTGGACAACATACATAGAACTCAGTGCTTAAGGACGGTTCCAATGAGACAACCCACCATGTACTCCTACATGGCCTCTCACCGCTACCTTTACCAAATCGTGTTCACACACTTCACTCTCAGCATCAGAACATATCGTAACACTCCAGTTCATTCCCAATGAACCAAACCTGACACACTCTAAGCAATAGCAGGCATAGCATGGTAGGAACACAACATGGCTCAATCAACTCCTACACATGCTAGTGGGTTTCAACTATTTACTGTGGCAATGACAGGTCATGCAGAGGAATGGGTTCAACTACCGCAGCACAAAGTAGCAGATGAATCGTTGTTGTCCTAATGCAATAACTGAGAGCAGGAGCGAGAGAGTAGGGTTTTATCGAAATGAACAAGGGGGTTTGCTTGCCTGGTAAATCAACAAGGGAGGCACTGCTTCATAGACAGATACTCTGGAACGTCTCCGGAGCAGGGCCTATCGAGAAGGAACGGTGCCAACAATCAAAACACAAGCATATGCAACACAATGATGCATGAACATGGCATGAAGATGTGATGCTGATTGTGCTAATGCAACTAGTACTCATCTGGTTTGAAGTCCATTTAAACCATAAGCTCAAATGCAATTCTAAATTAAGTCTCTTATATATGCCATAATGTGTTTTCCCATATTCAGCATGTATAAGTTGGTTTGTCATGCATGAAACTAGTACAGATGGAAAGATTGCATTTTTCTGATAATTTTTCATATATAAATTATTTTAATCTGAGCTACGGTTGAATTGTTATGAATTTTTGAAGTTTAAAACAATTTCTGGATTTTTCTGATTAAATTTAAATCCAGAAATCATATATTGCGTCAGCATTGAGTAATCATGACGTCAGCAGTCAACTGCGGCTGATGGGGTCAAACCTGACGTGTGGGGTCCACACGTCAGTGACAGGGGGTTAAACAGGGGGTTAATTTAATCCTAATTAAAAATTAGTGGCGCTGGGCCCACTGTCAGTGTCAGGGGGGTTAGTTAACGGTGATTAGCACTAAGCTAATCACCTGGCCGACGGGGCCCACGCGTCAGTGACCCTGGGGGGGGGGGTCAAACCCCAGGTCGAACAAGTCAAACCCGCCGGCGGTTAGTCGCCGGCGAGGTCCGCGGCGTACATGTGCCCCAGGTTTCCTCTCTGGTGCTCCAAATGGCGTGCGGCTAGGTGCGTTGGAAAGCTAGCTCGATGGCGCGTCGGGCGGTGGCCGTGGCTGGGCCTGGGGTGGCCGGAGTCGACGGCGGCGAGCTCGGCTACGGCCGCCGGAGTTTGGTCGTGCACGGAAACGCGGTTGGAGCCTGAAGGCGAGCGAAGCAAAGCGCTAGGGATGCTCTATGGGGCCTTACGAACTTGTTGGACTCGCTGGGGTGACCAAATGGTCACCGGAGCTGCGTCGACGGCGAGCTCGGCGACGGCGGAGGTTCGGCCGTGGTGGGGAACGGAGTTACGGCGCGGGAACGAGGGGGAGAAGAGAGGGGAACGGTGGCGGAGCTCACCGCGGTTGCAGCGGGCGTCGAAGCGGGCTCGGGGACGCACTGGAGACGGCGAATCGACGACGATGGTGGTCGGAGCCCGAGGAGGAAGACGATGGCGACGGCGGCTCCACAGGGCGTCCGGCGTCTTGTGGCTTGACGGAGAGCTTCAGGGCGAGGGGGCGGAGCTCCTGCGCGTGTCGGGGAGGCGAGGGGAGGCCGGTGGCGGCGGCTATGGCGAACGGTGGCGACCGACGCGTTCGGACACGAGAGAGAGAGAGAGAGAGCGAGGGAGAAGGGGAAAAGCACGGGAGAGAGGGGGGTGAGGCCAGGGGATCGGGGCGGCACCGAGAAGAAGCAACGCGGCGTCGTGCTGGCAGGGCAGGCAGGCAGGCGAGCTGGTGGCGTGGCGCGGTGGCGCGTGCGCGCGCCGGGCACGCTCCCCTCCCTCTGTCGAGGACGAAGACGACAGAGGAGGAGGCGGGCTGGGCCGCCTGCTGGCTGGGCCGGCCTGCTGCTGCTGGGCTGCACAGGGGGGGGGAGCCCCAGGTAAGCTTCTCCTCTTTGATTCTGTTTTCTATTTTTTTCTGACATTTGTTTTGATTTAATAAAATACTAAATCAATTTATTACCTTATGCCAATTTTTGCAGGAGCTAGATATATTATTCCAGAGCTCCCCAACAGGTGGCATAATTTTTGGACCATATTTCATATATATAACAATATATATCCAAAGCAAATAATTATCGGATTAATCCAAATGTCCAAAATTAAATATCCATGAGCTCCTAAAAATATTGGTTTGATTTTTATCTCTGTCCAATATTTTCAGAGGGCAACATGAGCATTTTCTTGGACCCTTTTGGAGAAATTTTTATTTGGGTCATTTTCAAAAATGATTCTGAGGGTTCCACCAATCCTCATTTCAAATTTAAATGAAATTTAAATATGATGCACAAATGGCTAGCTAGTCTAAGTCATACCAGACTAGGGATGTGACAGGAATCGATCACGGAGGGCTTCTACATCAACACCATAGCCTCCCCGGTGATGTGTGAGTAATTTACCACAGATGTTCGGGTCCATAGTTATTAGCTAGATGGCTTCTTCTCTCTCTTGGATCTCAATACAAAGTTCTCCTCGATGTTCTTTGAGATCTATTGGATGTAATTCTTTTTGCGGTGTGTTTGTCGAGATCCGATGAATTGTGGGTTTATGATCAAGATTATCTATGAACAATATTTGAATCTTTTCTGAATTATTTTATGTATTATTGGTTATCTCTGCAAGTCTATTCGAATTATCAGTTTGGTTTGGCCTACTAGATTGATCTTCCTTGCAATGGGAGAAGTACTTAGCTTTGGGTTCAATCTTGCGGTGTCCTTTCCCAGTGGTAGCAGGGGCAGCAAGGCACGTATTGTATTGTTGCAATCGAAGATAAAAAGATGGGGTTTATATCATATTGCTTGAGTTTATCCCTCTACATCATGTCATCTTGCCTAATGCGTTACTCTGTTCTTATGAACTTAATACTCTAGATGCATGATGGATATCGGTCGATGTGTGGAGGAATACTAGTAGATCTAGAATTGTTTCGGTCTACTTGTCGCGGACGTGATGCCTATATACATGATCAGGTGTGACACTCCAAAATTTTTATTTTGGTTTTCAGCAAAACTTTGTGGTTTTTGAAAAGAGGCCATTTAATTTTTTTTCAGAAAACCTTCCTCTTAAAAAACTTCCTTTGCTTTCGCAAGGATTTTATCTTTTTCAAACTTTGGTGTTTGATCTTTTGAAACTTCTTCTCTGTTGGTTCCCTCTCAAATTCAAAAAGAAACTCTATGAAAATTTGGGATTTTCATATCTTGGAAACCACCCATGACTTGGCATTTTTGCCCATGGGGTAAAACCCCTCCAAAACCTCCCCTCCTCCTTGTAATCAACCTAAGTTCTCTGTCCCAACTAATCCAAGCAAGTTTTGGATTTTATTCTAATTATTTTTCCTCTCAAATCAATTCTGAAAATTATTTGGAGCCTGAGTGATTTTCAAAGCAAGTACCACTTTGCCTTTGAGTTTTTTTCCCAAACCAACTCTCCTGGATAGTCCTTTGTACCCACAACCCAGAACCATCTTGATCCACTCCTCCTCTTTTCAAATTTTTCAAAATTCAGTCTCTGGAAGTTTGGACCAGATTTGCCAAATTTGATGAAATTCATGTCTACACTACTCCAAAAATTCCACCAAAATTCAGGCAGCCTATTTGAGCAATGAGAAGCCACTCCACCAAAAATCAGCTCAAGGAAAAATCCCCAGAGGCCAAATTCATTCTGTCGAACACCTGAGCTGCACTGTTCCTTTGCAAGTTCAGAAAGTTCAGAGATTCAGTTGTTTTCCCTTCGTCAGACTCGGTCACGCGGCCACAGTGCGCCCTGGCGCGTTGCACGCAGCCTCTTCTCCCTGGCCAGCACCCCGCATGCACGCTTGGCCGATTCCTGGCGTCGATAGCAACGAGCCTCGCCGGCGTTGGAAGCTTCTGCGGTGGCTGCACCTTCCGTGGCGGCCAACAAGGGCCCGAGCCCTCTCACCATGCCACCCGGCGCCGCCCAACACCCCCTGGCTCTCCGCGTGTCCCTGCCATGCCAGCGCACGCCCGTGGCACCGTCGCCGTGGCCCGGCAAGCACGGAACGTGCTCCCTGCCGCCGACGGGCCGCGCCACCCCCGTTCCGTCGAGCTCGCCCATAGCACCAAATCCCAGCCCGATTAGCACCTAAATGGGACCGGTGGACCTCAACGGCGATGCCCAAGCCCCTAATCCCACTGCCCAAGCACAGCACCGCCGTAATCACTCGCCGGAGACCCCCGTTCACGGCAACCGCCTTGGGCCGCCTATAAAAAGGGCCCCCGAGCTCACCCTCGTGCACGCATCATCACCACTCCTCACCAACGCCACGCCAGCCACTAGGAGGACCTCGAGGAGGTCTCCTCCCCCAACTCCGGCCGCCCCGATCCGCCTCGGCCTCCACCTCGATTCGCTCCGGTGAGGCCATCTTCGGCGCTCTAACCCCGTCTATTACTCCCTCTAGCTACCAGGAGCCTAACCCCCTCTTCAATTTGATCTTCACAGCCCTCTCCGACGAGTCCCTCGACCACCCGAGCCGCCGTCCGCCGGAGCAAAGCTCGCCGTCGACGTGGTACTCGCCGGCGACCACCACCACCACCAACCGACGCGAAATGGCGCCCTGAACTCGGAGGTACCCTCCGATCCCCCTGCCTCGCCGTGGATCGCCGCCGGCGACCACTGCGGCTCTCGGGCGCCGACGAGCTTCGTTTCCCCCTTTTTGAAAGTTCAAACTTGACGAGTGGGACCCCACCGTCAGCCTCTCTGCCCTCTCTATTGAATCGTTTTCTGGAAGCGCCTTCGGGCAAAATGCGCTTTCCCCTCTGGGCTGGCGTATTCAACACTGGAGCGTTTTCTATTTTTATAAGCTAGCCCCTGGGAACTTTCTGTTTCATTACAGATGAGTCCCTGGACAAAAACCTTTATAACTTTTAAACAGAAAGGTATTTTTGATTGATTCTTTTTCTGTTCTCTTTAAAATTTTGTCTAGTTTTTATGAGATTTATTTGAAAAACATTTGGAATACTTTTTGTGCACCCCTTGGTATTTACGATAGCGCATATATTTTCTTTATACCGTAGATACCGAAGGAGGTGACGGAGCCGCGAACTTCACCGAACTAGGCTCCGACTACTCTGAACCAGGCAAGCATGTTTGAACTTTTGATATGATGAGTGTCTTGGCATGTTTTGCATTTAGTTAGTTTCATGACATGTTGAGGAGCATATCGATGAACGTTATTTTATGCAATATTGAGGTAAGTGAGTTCGATGATCCATAAGTGGATGGATGTGAGTATGAATGGCCATGTGTTGGCATGAGGATGGGTAAGATGGCAGTGTCGTAGCATGCCAGTCTTATGCTAGACTATGTGACTTCAGTGTCAAACCGTATCGGTCCAGTTCCTCTCATTTCCTTCCCTGTACTACCACATATTTTCCGCAAGGAATATGGTTTAGTAAGTTGCAAACCGCTTTCCTGGTACACACCAAAAGGAGAGGCCGTGATGATGGTTCCATGGCCCTGGATTAAAGCCAGTCATCCGGTCAGGGGGCATGGGTGTTTCCGGTTGGGACCGAGAGGGGGGCACCCCTTAGAGCGCGCGTATATAAATTTGATCCCATGCTATTCGAGATTGTGATCTCCCCGTCTCAAAAGTTTTTCTTGGGCGATGTCTAGGGTGATTCCTAGCATCGAGAGGTAGGATGGCTGTGTACTGGTTAGCTGTGTTTTCTTCCGAAATACCGTAAACGGAACTAGTCCTTCGTGACTACGGAAATCCGTTGGCTGTGGGAAAAATTTTGTACAAACTCTGCAGAGTCATATATTCCTCCAAATCATCTATTCCCTGTCCTAGATCGATATTATCTTATCCTAATCAAATGTCACTTTTGATGGCAGAGACTCCGGTGATTCCATGAGTGCTAATTCCGGTTAAATGATTATCCCTGTGGATGGACTAACCCATTTATTCTAATGAATTAAATGTTTATTATGAGTATTATTTACTTGTGAATAAAAGCCCTTTCTGCGATGTCGCCCCGACGTCCGACTGTGGCATTGTTGTATTTTACTTTCTTTTCAAGCCCTTTCTGTGATGTCGCCCCGACATCCGACTGTGGCATTTCTTTCAAAGCCCTTTCTGTGATGTCGCCCCGACGTCCGACTGTGGCATTTCTTTTAAAGCCCTTTCTGTGATGTCGCCCAGACGTCCGACTGTGGCATTTCTTTTAAAGCCCTTTCTGTGATGTCGCCCTGACGTCCGACTGTGGCATTTCTTTTAAAGCCCTTTCTATGATGTCGCCCCGACGTCTGACTGTGGTATTTCTTTTAAAGCCCTTTATGTGGTGTCGCTAAGACGCCCGACTGTGGCATCATTTCCTTATATTTATTTATTCACCTTTCGAGGCGTCGCTTCAGACACCCGATCGGTAGTTATTTATGTTTTGTTGGGATTTTAGGCGGACTACCGCCGTTTCCCTTTTACTTACCTTGTTATGCTAATTTTTGAATGTACATTGGTGAATTATTCATGACGCATCCATGCATGCATTTGTTATATCTTACGTCCGAACTGTCTTGCGAGTACTTTCAAAGTACTCACTGGCTTGTTGATTTGGCCAGATGCTGACGAAGGCGATCTCATGGATGAAGAGTTTGATAGCGAGTCCGACACCTAGAGGAGTCCCAGTCAGTCTCGTACGACCCTGGTTTTGGTCACTGTTTTATATCCGCTTCCGCTACCAAATAAATTCATCGAGCCTCACCTCGACGCTCGATGAGATGACAGACTTAGAGTCTTGTATTTCTCTCCCCGCTGTGTTTCTCCACCACCGCCCTATCCTCGAGTCAGTAGTATGCCTCCACACCACTCTGTCATGTCCGCCACGATGTATAATTATTGGTGTGCTTGTAATAATTTGGTTGAGCAACCGTAGTTTGACCCTGTAATATATTTTATGCTACTGGCTTATTGTATCAAGAATTTGTCTACCAGTGAGGAGGATTTCTCTCATACTGGACTCAAACGATTGGTTTCTCAATAAATATTTTTATTGAAAAACCGGTCGTGACATCAGGCCTAGATATTCTCATAATTATGCACTTTTCTATCAATTGCTCGACAGTAATTAGTTCACCCACCATATACTTATGCTATCTTGACAGAAGCCAACCTATGGCCCCCTGGTCCATTTTCCATCATATAAGTTTCCAATCTATTTTTACTTTGCATTCTTTACTTTCAGTTTACATCATAAAAATACCAAAAATATTTATCTTGTTATCTCTATCAGATCGTACTTTTGCAAGTGGCTGTGAAGGGATTGACAACCCCTTTATTGCGTTGGTTGCAAGGTTTATTTGTTTGTGCAGGTACAAGGCGACTTGTGTGTAACCTCCTACTGGATTGATACCTTGGTTCTCAAAAACTGAGGGAAATACTTACACTACTTTGCTGCATCACCCTTTCCTCTTCAAGGGAAAAACCAACGCAAGCTCAAGAGGTAGCAAGAAGGATTTATGGCGCCGTTGCCAAGGAAGCTTACGCCAAGTCAAGTCAAGATTTGATCTCCTAGCATCTAGCCATCTCTGGCGCAGTTGCCAAGTCAAGTCAAGACATAACAAGTACCATCACAACTCTTATCCCTCACATTACATTATTTACCATTTGCCTCTCGTTTTCCTCTCCCCACTTCACCCTTGCCGTTTTATTCGCCCTTCTTCCATTCGATCTTGTGTTACCATGTGCCTTCTATTTGCTTGCATCTTTGCTTGCAAAAACTCTATTGATATGGATCCACTTAAAGTGTTCTGCTAGGATCATCTTCGATGCTTATGGGCTCGTGCTGAAACCCCAACTAGCCTAGTTGATGGCAAATCTTTAGATGGGCATGCTCATTTTGTGCGTCACCGTTTGTCTGAAAAAGGGAGACTCTTGTGGGATCAAATAAACAGATTGATGTGTTATGCTTGGAATCTTTGTGAAATTTATGATTTTACTTGTTGTTCTAAGAACCCTAAAAATCACCTTTTCTACCTATGTGAGTTTAATGAAAATGAAATCTTATCTTCTTTTGCAAAGGGTGTTTATAGTTACTATGATATCAAACAAATTGAAGAATTTGTTGCTTTTAAGGGTGCATATGAAGTTGCTTCTTTGATTGAAAAGTATGATATTACTCTCTACGAATCTAAATTTTTTTGACATACTTAAATATTGCTATGAAAACTATGCTCATAATGTCGATGTGAAAGAATTTATTGAGAGAATGACCGTTTCTTCTGAAGAAAATAATGATACACATGAATCTATAGCTAATGATGATTCCGATGATTTGATTGAAATATCCCTTGATGAACATGATGCTTGCTTATCTTGTGGCCATGATGCCAATATTTATGAAGATGAATTTGCTATAGTTCCTTATGTTAAACATGAGATCGTTGCTATTGCACCCATACTTGATAGTTCCTTCGATGAAAAGCATGATTGCGATGATGCTATTATAAATTCTCTTAATCTCAATTGTGTTAATGATATGCCAAACCCTAAGCTTGGGGATGCTAGTTTTCCTTTCTACTCTTTGTTGCAATGATCATGATTGGGGTGATTCTTTTTATGGTCTTGAAAATTTATTTAAGCCCCATGATGAATATGAGATTGATAATAATGTTTCCAATAATATTGAAAGTGGGTTTGGAAGAGTGTCAACTTTAGATCCCACATATTTTGAGAATGTTCAATCTTATGAAGTTTTTGATAAAATTTGGTTTGGAGAGGTCATGACTTTAGTTAATGATAATCCCACGATTTTGGAAGAGTGTCAACTTTGCATACATGTGGATCGTGTTAAGAACATATTTTGTGATAGCTATATTGTTGAATTTGATTATGATCCTACATGTAATTATTATGAGAGAGGAAAATATGAATGTAGAAATTTTCATGTTACTAAATTACCTCTCGTTATGTTGAGATTGCTATTGTTTCTTTCCGCTTCCTTACATATGCTAGTTTTTGCTTGCATTAATAATTTGTTTGCCTATAAGATTCCTATGCATAGGAAGTATGTTAGACTTAGATGTTATTTTCATTTGCTACATGATGCTCTCTTCGTGTTTCAATTGTTAGTTTTCATGTGAGCATCATTGAATTTACCAATGCCTAGCTAGGGGCGTTAAACGATAGCGCTTGTTGGGAGGCAACCCAATTTTATTTTTGTTTCTTGCTTTTTGGTTCTGTTTAGTAATAAATAATTCAAATAGCTTCTGTTTAGATGTGGTTTTATGTTTTTATTAGTGTTTGTGCCAAGTAGAACCTTTGGGAAGACTTGGGTGAAGTCTTTATGATCTTGCTGTAAAAAACAGAAACTTTAGCGCTCACGAGATTAGCTACAACTTTTTACTGGAGAGTGCTATTTAGTTGATTCTTTTTGCAGATGATTAATAGACAAAATCCTCACGTCCAGGATGTTATTTTAGAATTTTTGGAGTTCCAGAAGTATACGTTTGTCTAGACTACTACAGACTGTTCTGTTTTTCGTGTGTTGTTTGCTTATTTTGATGAATCTATGGCTAGTATCGGAGGGTATAAATAATAGAGAAGTTGGAATGCAGTAGGTTTAACACCAATATAAATAAAGAATGAGTTCATTACTGTACCTTATGGTGGTGATTTGTTTTCTTATACTAACAGAGCTCATAAGATTTTCTCTTGAGTTTTGTGTTGTGAAGTTTTCATGTTTTGGGTAAAGATTTGATGGATTATGGAATAAGGAGTGTCAAGATCCTAAGCCTGGGGATGCCCAAGGCATCCCAAGGTAAAATTTAAGGACAACCAAAAGCCTAAGCTTGGGGATGCCCTGGAAGGCATCCCCTCTTTCATCTTCGTCTATCGGTAACTTTACTTGAGGCTATATTTTTATTAATTACATTATATGTGTTTTGTATGGAGCGTCTTGTATGATTTGAGTCTTTGCTTTTTAGTTTACCACAATCATCCTTGCTGTAAAAACCTTTCGGGAGAGACACACATGAATCGGAAATTATTAGAATACTCTATGTGCTTCACTTATATATTTTGAGCTAGATAGTTTTTCTCTAGTGCTTCACTTATATCTTTTAGAGCACAGTGGTGGTTTTATTTTATAGAAATTATTGATCTCTCATGATTCACTTATATTATTTGAGAGTCTTTTAGAATAGCATGGTAGTTTGCTTTGGCTATAAAATTAGTCCTAATATGATGAACATCCAAGGTGGGTATAATAAAAACTATCATATAAAGTGCATTGAATACTATGAGAAGTTTGATACTTGATAATTGTTCTGAGATATGAAGATGGTGATATTAGAGTCATGCTAGTTGATTAGTTGTGAATTTGAGAAATACTTGTTCTAAAGTTTGTGATTCCCGTAGCATGCACATATGGTGAACCGTTATGTGATGTAGTCGGAGCATGATTTATTTATTAATTGTCTTCCTTATGACTGGCGGTCGGTGATGAGCGATGGTCTCTTCCTACCAATCTATCGCCCTAGGAGCATGCGCGTAATACTTCGTTTCGATAACTAATAGATTTTTGCAATAAGTATGTGAGTTCTTTATGACTAATGTTGAGTCCATGGATTATACGCACTCTCACCCACTACTGGAATCAGCTTCTTTGCCGTCCGCCATGGCAGACAGCAAAGGCATGGATCACGGATGACAAACTTCTTTGCCGTCCACCAGCAGACGGCAAACTGTCCGTCTCAACACATGCCGGCAAAGGCCTTCTTTGCCGTCCGCTTCCTAGAAACGGATGGCAAAGGAATTGTGCCGTCCGCCGTTGGTGACCAGCAGATGGCAAAGATCGTGGAACGCAGTGAGGTGGGGTGAGAGTCGTTAGGGGTTAATGGTGTGCTTTGCCGTCAGCCAGCGAACGACAAAGAGGCTAAGGTCTTTGCCGTCTTCTCGCAGACGGCAAAGTGCTCAAATATGCCAGTCCCAGGAATCACAGGTAGCTGCCACGTGGCATGTTCGCCGTCAGCTAGCTGACGGCAAAGAGCCTGGATAGTCCTATCTTTAATTTAATTCATTCAATTTGATAGCAATTCACAGATATACACAAATATACATATATACACAACAAGCATATCAAACACACAAGTTTCATCATATATACATACATAACCAACACATATATAGTTCCATCCTTACATATTACAAAAGTTTCACATTGTTCATCCAACACAGTTATCCATCCATCCATATAACAAGTTCCAACCATGCAAGTTCATTGAAACTCTAACTCTAACAATGCCATCGTGCACTATAGCATCAGACAGAAATGTTGCCTCAATAGGATTGATAATGAGCCATAACCTTGTATGGCGACCGGATTCCAGATGGACTAATCCCATGTTGAACAAGGCAATGAGCTTGTAATCCATGTAGTCTTCTGATGGTGTGGGCACTTCACAGATTACAACTTTCTGCAAACAGAGGTCGAGCCAAAAGCTTGACGTGTCTCGTGCGTAGTAGGCAGGAGTGTCCGGCGGGCCACAAGGCTCGATGGCCGCGGTATCCAACGAAGGAAGGGTGATCTCTCGCTGGGTGTAGATATACACAAGACGCCACGGACTACCGGTGTGGTGGATGAGGACGATCCAGTTGGCCTTCATGCCCGCCCAGTAGTGGATGCGGATGAAGGACAGGTGGACGGGTAGTGGTAGCATGTCGAGGGGCACCACGACAACCTCCGTAGGATCGTCAAGTCGGTGTCTGGGCCACTTGCGAGGATCGGGAATCAGCAAGTAGGGTGTCTTGAAAAGAGTCGGCCGGTTGCAGACGAGTAGACGGTACAAAGACACCGAGCATCCGGCCAGACGGACGGTGCTGAGTAGGTCCATACGACTATAGATCTGCTCCAAGAGAACATCACAGAGGGAATTCCAATCGCGGCTCTGCGTGTCAGTCGGTTCTGCCATTGGGGTTTTCGGTGCCTGCGAGCCAGCGGGGAAGTGGATTCGGGCGGGCGAGTGAAGAAGCTTCTCCTCGTGTGGCCGAGCAGTGAGCGGGGGGATATGGTACGCATGAGCTACCAAGGAAGATGGCGTGGGCGGGCGAGCAGTGAGCGGGGGTAAATGGTGTGCGGCCGACGATGGGGAAGAGAGGAGGAAGAAGAAGAGAGGAGGAAGAAGAGTGGAAGACGGGGAAGAAAGTGCATTAAATCTCAATTCTACTAGTACTCCTACCAGGATATACCGTCCTTCGGAGTGTAAGTAGTTACACTGATGACATGTGGGTCTACCACAAGAGGGCCCATATGTCAGTTAATGGAGGACAGTGGTGCATAGGCATATTTGCGGAAGCATGCTCTACGGGCAAACATGATGGCAATACTGGGTAAGGCTGATTTAGTAACACCAACACGCTGGTTCAGCTTATTAATTACATGTCCCATCTGATGCAGCGTGTATTGTCACTTCACTGCGAAGACTAGTTGAATAGTTCTCTCTGACCGAGATGGGGAATAATGGATCGTGAGGACTTCCTTTCTACAGTATCCCTATGCCTCTACGCTCACTTCACTCATTTTGCTCCGTACCTAGCCACTGGTTGAAATCTGTAGAAAGACAAATACTCCGTATTTGGGAACAGAGGGAGGCTTTTACTCCGTACTATTTGGGAACAGGGGGAGTATCACCATATGGAGGGAATAGAGGAAGCTTGAACTATGAACATGTCAATGGGAGGGAGTAAGCCCCCATGCATGCATGCATGCAACATGCAACACTCACACGTACACATGGACGCACGCAACACTCACGCACCCATGCGGCACACAGCACACGACGCAACACACATGCTCACGCTCAAGTGCTCAACCTACTCCCTATGTCCGTGAAAGACTGTACATTTAGAGATGTACACATTGACCAGGGCATAATTAACGCCCAAAAGTAGCAGACTTATGTGTGCATGCGACCATTGAGATAAGAAGATTAAATGAAGGTCGTTGCATGCTGTAATTAAGGATAGACATGTAGCTTATACCTACAACACAAGTTGGTGCATTAGTCAATCAATATCGATTTAGATTAAAGGCTAAATGCATTGGAATTGTAAATGTACATCATGTACTACACTCTTTGTTTTATAGCCGATGTACACTCTTTGTTGGAAGACGGAGGGAGGACACATGCATGCACTCACATACACAGCCAGGGCGGTTCGGGCGCAAGGGTTGGACTCGTGTCGCGCCTGCGTAAAGTTTTGCTTAACTGATTTCTTTGCTCTGCCAACTGACAGGTGCGACCCAGAAACCAGGTGAAAATTTAACCAGTCAACAAAGTGCCACGTCGACTATGTGGCCAGTCAGTACGGTGCAATACGATGCTCTACGATGAGCTAGTGATCGTATAATCGACGCAAAACTATATATAGTGACCGTAAAGAGCGTATTGTTACATACGTTGACCGCTAGTGTATTTTTTCGTTTCAAATTAAGCCATATTAATCGGAAAGGACGCAGTATGGACTACTACTAGTACTAGTACTGCTTTGATGTGTCCCGTCAACTCGCCAAACAAGGAGAATCTTGCTTACTACGCCTCTCCCTCGCCCACGCGCGCGGTGGTTCGCAGGACGAGGAGAGGGTTTTGACTACAATGCCCTCTCCCTCTCCCTCTCCCTCTTCCTCGCCCTCGCCATCGCGATGGACGTGCAGCAGTTCAATCGGTGTCAGATTGCCAGAAGCATATTGTACTGTAGTATCATCACTGTTGGACCTTTCGAAGAGGGGAAGAGCCAAGTGCAAGGTTAACACGAGTATGAACTGTTGAACCTCCTGAAGAGGCAATGAGCCAAGCGCAAGGTTTTATAGGAGTTGTCGTCCTAGTAGGAGTGTACTACAACTTTAGCAAACGATGCTACTGTATGATGCCGCCATGTCACGTATATCGAAAGCTGTGCCACCTTTTTTTCTCAAAGAACATGTTGGAGCACGTGCAACAACGACAGAAGTTGCACGTACACATAACACATTAACTAGTAATAAATTCTAAAGGACAAATGCCAGTATGCCACACAAGTTCATCTCCAATTCATGTGATAAATTTGTGCACGACTAGTCTACATATATTCACAGTGCTACCGTTCACAATTACCTTACTCCACTGACACGTTATAGATGGGCTACATGTCCTCCTCCAGGTTCCAGTCCCAGGTGTTCTTCATGGATGGCAGGATCCATAGGGTGGCCTACGGGAATCATTGTCGCAGCTTTCTAGTCTGGTTCCACACGATGGAGACTCATCCAAGCTGAAGTGGCATAAATCAGGGATAGCGTGTCCCAGCATGTCGTTCATCTGGCGGTGCACACTGAAGACACAACCATGCTTCATGAACGGCATGCCTTCCGTGTCATGCACGGAAGGTGGCAGCCACTTCACAATGGGGTAGTTGTCCCCGGTGAAAAGCGAGTACTCTCCAAGAGTGTTCCTCGGCACCCACGTAGCATCACGGGGGTCGAACTCGGCACCGTTCATCTGGTACACGCGGCATCCCAGATCTGGACACATGGTGACGTACATAGTCAAGGTCCATGCATAATAATGTTGTGCTCAGATATGGCGGTTAGTAATTCTGTGCAGCAAATAGTACTACTCCGCTATAGAGGAAATAAAATAACAGGCTTATTATATATAGCCACTCTTGGCTACATGGATGAGATAGTAAGACATGGAAAAACAAAAATGGTGGCAGCTAGTGGGTTCAAGTCTTCAAGGGCCTAGCTAGCTATATGTGTCTTCCAAGGTAAAAAATACTCCTACTAGTACCACTAAGTATACTACTAGTACAACAATGAAAGAGAAGGCGAGAGGGTTAAAAAATGGAATACCTGGGTAGATGGTGACGGTCCGATCGTGGTAGATTGTGTGACCATGTTTCACATCAGTGGTACCATGGGTAACGACTGCTAAGATAGTTGATCCCAATATGCCAGAGTCAGCTACAAGGTTCCAGGTTAGACCGAATCACGGATGCAAATGCACATCCAGGATCGGCGATCTTATTTTGATCGGGGGATGACTGGTCCCTGCAAAATAATAGAGTATCGTTAGGGATGCAAATGATGACTTGTGCATTTCGTTTGTAATCTCCCGTACCGTAGGATGGCAACCAGATGAAACAAGTCCCCTGGCTTGTCACCGCGAAGATGTGGCCTAGATGGCGCACGGCGTCTTCGAACGTGTAGGGGTACAAATCTACCGCCGCCAACATGCGCCAGCCTTTGTCGTTACTGCCTCTTGCATTGATGGCAATCCTTATGTCGAACACCGCGGTGAGATGTTAATCGTCGTAGCCGCGTCGCTTTGTCGGCGGGTCAGCAATTGCTATCTTCTTCAATCTCATGTAGGCATCATCATACTATTCAAGCCTAGCCAGTCCGGAAGGCCGATCCCAATGGTGGAAATGGGGTCTACCAGAACGACCGCACTGCTGTGGATGTTGTGCAAAATGATGGTGGTATCCGGCCGGAGGTATGCAAGCAAATCTTCGTTGGCACTGACCCAGACCTATATATAAGACGGTGGGCAGCGGAGAAATTACAGGATGGAAATGGAATAACTAAGTACTACATGATCAAACTCCATTACTGACCTGCTCATCGGACAAAATCCGACTACCTCTCAACATCGGCAACTCTAGCGGAGTCAACGTGCAACCATGGCCAGGGAGCAGTGGACTGTTCGAAGGATTGTCCCATAGAAGAACCTTCTCCTCAAGGCCGCATGGAAGACCAACAAGCATGGCCTTTTCCCAAGCCTGTTTAAGCAGCGTCTTGAAAAAGTTGGTGCAGGAAGCACCGAGTCTTGCGGCGGTGAGGACGTCGGAGCAGCGTGCGATTTCTCCCAGAGGATCATCGTCCAAGGTCTCCCAGCCCCGACGAGGAGGAGAACCGCCTAGCGAATCCATGGGAGTAGTGACGAAATGCCTTCTCTTCGGGGGAAGGGAACTGGCGAGGAGGAGATAAGAGCGTAGTAACCGCAGGGCCTCGTCCCTTCCAACTGTAGATCGTTCCTCAACGAAGGGGTGAGGCTATTATTTACTACTAGTACTAGCATTATGGAACATTATGGGATTGCATTATACTTTAAATAATAGCACTAGTAAGAAATTTTGGGCACTAGGTAGTAGTTTTTGGCGTGGATTAAGAAATTTTGGGTATGTTTTTGCCATTTTTTGTACACGCCAACTAGTGTCAAAAAACATCTTACATTATATGACGGAGGGGTATGTACTCGTACTGTAGCAGTACTAGTACTACTTTTCTCAACTAGTAGTGCGATGTACTGTACTTCTAGTCTAGTCTAGTATAGTGGTTTTGAACTCTTGAATCTCAGGGCCAAGGAGCTACAGTTGGAAGTGGAGGGTACTACTGTTCTCTAGAACCATCGCTGTACTATCAATGCAGGGGAAGTACACCTGCATAGTGGCCTAGTGGGTACTCTCGATGCTCTATTCAGCCGCTCCTCTCACATAGCTGGCCCACTCAGCCGCTCCTCTCACGCACACACTAGCAGCCTATTTATCAGCGACGGTTACTGTGGGGTAGAACATTTGAGTTATTTGATACATCGAGACTAGGCTTTTCGCTTCCATTTGTGGAGGTGTAATGGATCTCGTCGAACTTTGTTAGTAGTTCCTTCTTTATGAATGAGATGAAGCAAAGCTTTTGCCTCCGTTTCAAAAAGAAATACATCAAGAGGAATTTCTTTTATAGTAGAGCCGATAATGGAGTGAAGTCCATGCATGCAACGCCACAAGCTACAGAGTAGTAGTAGAGCACTTTATATACAGAGCCATATTACACTGTTCCCAATGCCCTGCCAAGATTTTCCGGCTCCTCGGGCTTAATTGGGAGGTGCTAGTTTAAATATGCTACTAGCTGATGAGGAAGCTGCAAGCGAGGTGCGGCTAGGGCGAGCACGCGAGCCACGGGATGCTGGGAAGGAAAACCCGTTCACGTGGCTAGGCTGTCCAGTGCACCCAGATTGTGGGGCCACACGTCCGTTTGACTTCAAAACTCAAACTACCCGTGTAAAATATTGGCTCGCATCGAAGTTTAGTAGTACTATTTTTTTTAAAAGGCCGCCGTGCGTTCGGCCGGATCGAACCCACAAAACGAGGTATACACTCCCGCGACCACTAGTAGTACTCGTTGGAGTACAACACAACCTAGAATTGCCTTTTGTCGCTAGTAGTACGTACATTGTTCCTTACAAGAAACCCCTAATAATGCAAGAAACCACTAAAATGCCAAGAAACTCCTACCACTTGCATACGTGGCAGACTTAAGATAAGACTACCTTATCAACCATTGTACATGCTCTTACCAACAAAAATCCTCGAGTGACCTCCTACCTCCGGCCCATCCAGCTAGTCATCCTCGGCCATGGGACGCAGCTACCGCCGCCGGCAGAAGGCGAGGTCAAAACCGCTGGCGGTGCGGAGCCCATGTTGCGGCAGCCCGGATGCCAGCTTCGTCCGGCGCTCGCCGCCGCTAGCTAGCCAAGATAGCTCCATCCAGCTGCTTGTCTGCAAGGTTTGCTAGCTAGATTGGCAAGGCAGTGCGGTGGCTTGCTCTCGCGCGCCATGCTAAGGCCAGCCGTCTGGCTGAAGCGAAGGCTAGCGTGGCGGCTTGCTTGCTCGTGAGTCACGCTCGGGCCAGCCTGCCAACCCGTGCGGAGGCCAGCGGCGTCCGGCCCGTCCGATGGAGTGGCGGCCAACTCTCTCATCACCGGCGCCACCGACGAATACGCATCAGTACTGTTTGAAGTAATGTTCAGGAAAAATAATGATTTGAGGGGGAATAACAGGATAGAAGGTCAGACGTGGGTCCCTCGTGTCAACGGTCAAACAAATTGTGTTGGTTTAAGCTGCCTCATCAGCATAGACGTGTGGGCCAACCCAGTCATAAATGGGTTTAAATGAACCTAATCGGTAGGAGTTCTAGGTAGTAGTTTTTGGCGTGGATTAAGAAATTTTGGGTATGTTTTTGCTATTTTTTGTACAATAGATTCTTCCTAGGGCTGGTTGAAAGTGGTAGTTTTTTGTTAAATACTCTACATATTGTAAGTAGGAGTGAAAGTTAAGCTTTGGAAGCTAATAAGCAAGACTAGTTACATAGTGCATATGTGTACATGATTGAAAGTAAATATCAACCATGAGTGACTAATATCTTGATGGAAAACTCGAAACTATGGAATACTAGGGAAAAATGCATGGTTGGAAATACTAGCAATGTTCATGTCCGTTGCAACGAATCATAATTAGAATAATACTTATTCACAAACTTGGTATAAAACACTCTAATTTTGATATATATATATATATATATATATATATATATATATATATATATATATCATGGTAAAACTAGTTAAGGCTTGCTAAACATTTAACGGTTTAAAGTAAGTAAAAATATGAAATAAATAGGGAAGCCTCACTCCAATATAATAAGATGATCCAACGGTGTGATTGTGAAAATGTGCATTTATGCATCCTTAGTGAAAAAAACAAGCATTTCGGCTCACTGCAGGATCAATATATATTGAAACATTTGTTCTTTTTGTCCAGGACACATGCAGTCATATTTTTTCAATCCTTCCGTTGGATCATGTTATACTGTAGTTGTGTTGGTTCTATATTTTTTTCAGGATTTTAGAGAACTTTTACACCATTGAAAACCTTAACTAGTTGTGTGGCAAGCTATTGTAGAAAATCCTACTCCTATATGTCACTAGATATATATTATGTTTCAATTAGAATATATTCCTTGGGCTGTTTTGGTGAGGTCAGAGAGGGATGTGGTTGGTTTTAAGATACTAATTATGGGTTTTTCTGCAAATTGGTAGACAAGCGGGATGTTGGTGAGAAAAGGAAACAACTTACCTCACAATCGTTAGATGTAGATCTAATGGTCAGAAACGACGGATGGCAGACACACCAGCATCACCAACTTAGTCTTGTGTAGGAGTACTAGCAAGATCTGTGCATTGCACGGAACATCAAGATGCATTTTTTTTTATAAAACACTTGTTGTGGTTGACCCTTGCGGGAGTAATCACATGTGTAAAAACTAATGATATCTCAAGAAATATGAGATAAGGTGAAGAGGAGTGGGGTGTGGTGGTGGTTGGTGGTCGAACTGAGCGGAGGCATGGGGATTGACAATGCCGGCAGCGGCCACCAGGCCAGTTTGTTCTAGAGGCTTCCTTTCTTAATTGGAAAACAATGAGGTTTGTTGGAGATAAGGATGAACGAGGGAAGGCCTTGTCTGCAAATGTGGAGAGGGATGCGGGTATCTTTTAGTTTAATTTCCATCCGTCAGATATAGATCGGACGTACTATATTGCAAGATGGCACACGTACCATCATCACCAACTTGGTTTTTTATAAGAGAAGAACATAAGTTTGGAGATACAAACGTATTATCGATACTTGCTTCCGTAAACTAGCATCTACATTCTATTCAACGCCTCGGCATGTGGGGCCTTAGCAAAATGACTTCTCGACTGTGTAAAACAAAGATTTTCCCGTCGCCAACAAGGAGGGGGTGACAGCGACGCGCTTTTTGGCTTGCTCTAGTCCTAGTAGTCATACTAGGTGGTCTAAGCACGTGTAGATTTATTCTTTTTCACGTCTCGTGTTCGCCGTTCAGCCACGACTGTTGATGAATAGACGGTAAGTTATTCACGGGGAAACCCTTGTTGAGCGTGTTTGGGAGAGAGAGAGTGTGTGTGTGTGTGTGCGTGTGTGATATGTTAGAGACTGAGGCAATGATAACAGATTCTTTGTGTCTTTGTGTGTGGAGGATAGAGAGAGACATGTACATGGGGCTTTGTGTTGTGTAACGTGGAGACACATATGCATAATTAGAGAGTGAGTGTGTGAGATACACATGCGGACATGGGGAGAGATGAGGATCCAGATAAATGGGTGTTTGTGCGTGTCTGTGTGTGTTTGTGCACGCGTTTGTGTGTGACAGGGAGAGAGTGTATGTGGAGTAGTGAGACCAGTGATGATGTAAACCTAGTATAAGGGAAGGGGGAATGGTGTGACATGTGTAGTAGAGAGATAGCACGGGTGCGGGCGGGGGGAGCAGACTATTTGGAAGAGACATCGAGTGTGTGTGTGGGAGAGGGTGTGAGAGCAAGAGAAAGAGAGAGCTAGGACGGAGAGAGAGAGAGAGAGAGAGAGAGAGAGAGAGAGAGAGAGAGGAAGAGAGGGGGCGAGAGGGGTCGTTTGTGTCCATAAATGGCGTATAGATAGGGAGACAATGTTGATATTGTCCGAAATTGGCCTATGAACGGAGACGCAAGGGAAGCGAGTCATCGTGTGTGTGATAGGGACTTCATGAGAGATCTAGAATAGATGGTGTAGAGAACAATGTGCGAAATCGAGAATGATTATACATTAGGGAGCTATGCAAAGAGTCACGACATATATGTATACAGGGAAGGAGCTGGGGCGGGTCCGCATGTGGGACATATAGAAAGAGGAGAGTGGTGCACAAGGAGACAAAGTGTGCTTGTTTGCAGTGGGGGTGGTGTGTGAGGTGAGTGCGCGAGAACCACATAACTAGGGAGATAGACATTTGGGGGCAACGTTTTGTGTGTATGGGAAATATACACTCTACATAGTGCGTGTGCTTGGGTAAGAGAGATAGCGGGAGACCTAGAGAGTGAGGGAAGAGATGTGTGCATGCCCGAGAGACAAAGTGATAGAGACCTATGTTGGGGTCCGGACTTTACAAGAGAGAGGGGTGTTAATGTGCTCGTCCTTTGGTGTTTGGGAGAGAGAACGACTTCTCTATGTGTGTGTGTGTGTGCGTGGTGGTGGTGGGGGGTTGACTTTAGTTAAAGAGTGAGGTGTCTATATTTGAGGGACTTTAGCGTAATTGAGATATTGTGCACTCATGGTTGTTCAATTTGTTTCACAGTTTGTACTATGAGATAACGATACTTTTGAACATGCGTGATATACCTTGATGTACCAGAATTACAAACCTAAGATTGGAATTTTGGAATTCGACTCCATCATTTAGCTTTTGTAAATCATTTAAACGGAGGTACATTTTTTAAGCCGAGATTTCGTGATTTCAAATTCATATATCAAACCAAGAGATATACACATACGGGCATGTTCAAACTTTATAATCATCCACTTTATTCATACACATACACATTTTTGCTTTTGTCATCATATTTAGGATAAACACATTTGGAATTTCATTTGAATTGGACCGTATGATGGTATTTGCTTGTAGTAGCTCAATGATCCATATTTGAATTGAATGGACAATCTAAGTTTCGAGTTGGAGACACTGATTTTCAAAAATTGCACATTTTTTTTGCGTGCAAAACAAACAAATTGTCGGCCATGATATCATAGTCGGCCGTACGAGAGAAGAATACTTATAATTTTAGGAGCCAAAAGCTTTCAAACTTCCCGCTCACAACGAAATATCACACGCCTGAAAGTTTAGCCCTGCGATATTCCTGTTTTACCCCTGCCACATGAACGGAAAAGGGCTGCTTTGGTAACTCCATTGTTTTCCCCTCTTTGCCCCCTACATTCTTCCCCAGAGGCCCTCCCCTTCCCCTCCCCGACCCCCCCAACCACGGCAAGCCGCCGAATCTGGTCCTCCGCCGCAGCGGTGGACCTCACACCCCGCCGGATCTACCTTCCGCACCTTGGAACCCCCAACTGCCAACTCACCACTTCATCGAAGCCGCTTCAGCGACTGGCTTGTCCACCGCTCCAGATCTCCTTGACCGCCGTCATGGTCCACCGCACGGGATCTGCTTAACCGGCGCCCTCGTCCACCACAGCATAGGCCCTTCACTGACTCCCTCGTCCGCCCCTTCGCTAGCCCTTCATACAAGCCCTCGTCCGCCACAACAGATCCGCCTCACCGAAAGCACTATACAACGCTCCCGCTGAAGCCTTCGTCCACTGCACCGGACCCGCTCCACGGACGCCATATTTAACTCCACCGGCCCTGCTTTACCGACGCCGCAGCCTCATCAGGTTATTTCGATTTGTACTCCTTCGGTTTTTATCTTTATCGTGCTACTGTTCACTTACCATAGATGAGCTTTCTTGTATGTCGACAGGCGCCGCAACCGTAGCACCGGAGCCACTTCAGTGACGGCGACAGCCGGCCCAAACTCAACCGCAACACGAGCACCATCGACGATCCTTAGCTATCAAGTATGACAACGATACCCATACGCTGCCGAGAATCAGGTACTATTATCCAACGGCCGGTGCCTACGTTCACTTTCCTAGCATAAGCACCGCACCTTTGAATTTCTTGAGGGCATCATTCAGTTTTTCATGAGACACGTTATTCTGCTTGCACCTGTAGGGCCATACTTCTGGCAGTGAACATGTTACATGTGCTAAATTACATACCAGTGCACATATAGTTAATATGCTTTAGTTTTGTTCTGATGCCACCTGTTGGTTCCATCAAACTGCTTAATGTTCTCTATGCTTAATTACACATCAGCAAACTAGCATGTGGTTCCGCTGCTTTTTGTTCGTTTTACCCTACATTTTCTGATGCTAGCTATTACATCACTGCTCCGAGCCTCTGTTCATTACTTGTTTGTGTGTTCTTGATCTTCCCAAGTTGCATGACTAATTTGATGCTTCTATTAATTATGGAGCTGCCAACCCCATCAAGCAAAATATTTGTTCTTTTGGGGCTGGCACCTCGAACAAGCATAAAAATAGAGGGAAGCAGATATATTGTCGTGTATGCACACACCCTTCTTTCATTAGTTTAGATGAACCATTGATGATTAATTAGGACCAGTGCATGCGATTAAAATTAATTTTACCTAAATAGATGGTGCAGAATAAACTACAACAACTAGATTTGCAACCACGGGATGCTGACGATATCTTCAAAGAACATTGCAACAGCAACTAGGCTTCACAGCAACATATGGTAAGCCAGTGTGTTTTAGAACATGTGAAATGTAATGCGAGTGGGCTGCTTTCTTGGCTTGTGCCCTCAACGTGTAATCCTATTGAATTAAAAATAGTTCAGTTGTCTGCTTTGCTGTATTGCTTGATTCGAATGCTTGTTTGTTGTTACGCTATACCTGAGTTGGCAATATGTCAGTAGTGCCTGATGTACTATCGTAAAGAAATGCATGCCTATTTCATTTGAGTCCTTAACTTTTCCTCTCAACTTCGTCACAAGACTGTCTTCATAGTTTATATGAGGCCACACTGTTAAGTGCTTTCTCAGATTATTTCAACTGCTTAGATGCCTTGGCAACTCAAATATAGCGGTTGTACACTCCCTATCAACTAGGGCTGTCAAATGGGTCCCGTTTAATCCCGTTTAAAGTCCACTAGTGGTATGATAGTTCAAAAGAGTTTTTGTTTCTTGAGGAAAATGAACTAGGGAGGTAGCAAAAACTAACTAGATGGTACTGGCGGATGTCGTTGATTTGCCACTTACATCCCTAGTTTCATCTTACCATTCTTAATTTCTTTTCGGCTGATGCTGCTTCGAACCATTTAAATATAGTTTGCCATGCTCGGCAATAATTCGTTCGTCGTTTACCATGTAAGCTTACTGCCTGGATGCCATTCACACTAGGACACAATGTACAACCCCAGAATCTATTTGTGGAATCAGTGAGCCATCCATGTTACCAGATGGTAGCAGTTCAGAGGCAACACCGCCGGAGAGCAGTCTGAGCACAAATATTATAGTGCTTGAGGCTCTACTAGAGGCAGAAAGAGATGGTGTGGCTGCCATGAATGAGGTCATATTTATCTTGAGGCTGGAAATTACGGAATTAGCGGCACACATTATGCAAGCAACCCAAGAATTGGAGGAAGTAAGAATGTTGCATTTGAAGATAGAGGAGGTCCTGCTGTTTTTGCTATCTGAAGCCCAAGGTAATCCCGGTTCTTCTTTAGATACCAGTTGAAATTGTCATTAGATTATTGTACTTGCATGTTGTGTCATGTCTCTGAATGGATTATGTTGCAAGACCCCCTATGTTGTCCATGTGTTGTAATGATCCGAATTTTTTAGGCGAGGTAATCCTTGGTACTTGTATGATTGACATAAGGTGAACTGTTTTTCGTGTGAGCATATTGTATTGGATGAAATAACTATTTGAATCAGAGTGTATCCAACCTACTGAATTTGTAGATCACGACATTTCTAAATCATAATCATATATAAAGGTGGAATAAATCTTTCTTGTGGTTTTGAAGAAATAAATAACAAAACATTTAATTATCTGTGGATATTCGTAATCAAATACAAATTGGATTTGAATTTAGTTTGCCACGTCCCAGGGCAAACGTGAATGCTAATTCTCCCAAGTTTTGAACGAAGCGGCTAAACACCCACTATAATTTGTGGGCTGCCCGAAGCAAGTGTTTGCAAGATGGAAATTACTGTCTACGCCTGACACTTGACATCCTTATCAACCGGATTTACACTGCTGTCGATAGGGGTAGACTAGTAACTTCAATCAGGCGTGACACGACGGCCTCTGAGCCCATTCAGACATGGTAGGCGCCAAACCTGGGCGGCAAAACACATTTGATTCAAGCTCGTCCGAAAGACATGTATCTCTTCCTCCATTTCCCCATTCATACACGGTGGGCGGCAAAACAAACTCTCCTCGTCCGAAATCGATGTAGGCTAATATTTTAAATAGGGGCAAATGTGTAACTTCCAACAGACGTGACACAACCGCCCTACCTGTCAGCCCCGTTCATACACCGTGCGCGCCAATCGTGGGCGGCAAAACACCCTCTCCTCGCCCGAAATAGTTACCGGCAAATATTTGGGAGATGCGAGATTACCGTCCCATCCCCAACCGACGGGATGTCCGAAATTTTAAACGGGGGATAAGTTCGTAACTTTCCCCCATTTCAGAGAAGCGCGTCCCAAAGTTTGAGATCCCCCCCTCCTCTCCATTTCCCCATTCATACACCGTCAGCGGCACGACAACCTCCGCACTGCGGCCAGCCTCCTCCGTCCGCCACCCATCCTCCACCTTGCGGGAGCCGCCACCCCTACCCCGTCGTCCACTGCAAGAGATGGACGTCTCTCATCCACGGTGTTGGACCAGGATCCTTTCATCGCCTCCTCTCGCTTCATCGGCGCCGTCGTCCACCTTGCAGTTGCCGCTCCTACGACCGCCTCGTCCACGGCAATAGGATATATCCCCCGACCCTTCCTTCTGCCGTCTAATGTCTTCTTCCCCGCTGCCGACAGCCATCGCACCCGCAACACCCTCAACGTATCAGCATAGGCCTACACGACGTCGCAAGAGAGGTGGTGCTCTTCCATATGTGCTTAAGTTATTGATCTCACCCAGAAAATAGATCGTAATTTGTTTATTGTACTCTTCTTGTTCGTACCAAATCGTAGTGGCTAGTTGAAAGCAAACATTGGTTGCGAAGTAGCTTTGTCCGGTTTGCACCTTCAGATCCGCCATGGCATGGGCACTATACTCGTAAAGCTCATGGTTTCCCCCCTTTATATTCACTACCATCGTCGTAGGTGCTTCGTGTCGTGCTAGCACTGCTCCTGAAGACCTCAATCCAAAGCTTACGTGTTGAAATACGAATCTGATATGATTCTCATATCACTAAAATAGAGAATGTTTAATTGGTCACCTAATGTTCCTATATTCGTTTCGAAAAGCATGTGCGCCACCCACTGGTCCAGCTAGTTCCACTTTCCTGATTTTTCTCTTGATGCTTAGGGTTTCCCCCTTTTATCTACTCTACTATGATCTGCGTAGGTGCTTTCTGTCGTACTAGCGTTACTCCACCCTTCAAGATAAAGAACAC
Source organism: Triticum dicoccoides (assembly GCF_002162155.2). NCBI lineage: Eukaryota > Viridiplantae > Streptophyta > Magnoliopsida > Poales > Poaceae > Triticum > Triticum dicoccoides. The sequence continues at coordinate 546,695,763 of NC_041391.1, forward strand.
AACACTCAGAATTCGAAAGCTTACTTGTTCAAATATGATTGTGATATGATACTGATATTAGTTAACCGACACATTTAATTGGTTAGCTAAAGGTCCCACTTGAGTTTCCAAATGCATGTCGCGACATATAAAGAGACATCATAATTGCATTTCTTTGTCACTTGTTGTCTGTACTTTCTTGTCCATACCAAATGTTAGTTGTTATTTCAAAGCAAACATCGGTTGCTAACTACACTTTGCGCGTTTTGCAGCTTCAGATCTGCCATCCCACTGCCACGGTTAACATTGTACTCATCATGCTTATGTTTTCCCCATTTTATGATGACCACAGTCAGCCTACGTGGTTCGTGTCGCAATAGCACTGCTCCACTGTAACGCCCCGGATTCGATGCGCCAGGTGTCTGCCAGTTATTCGCTGTTGTTGCCATGTCATTTGCTTGTGTGTTGCATATTGCCTTGTCATCATGTGCATTTCATTTTGCATACGTGTTCGTTTCTTGCATCCGAGCATTTTCCCCGTTGTCCGTTTTGTAATATGACACTCCTATGTCATCCGGCGTCCCCCTCTTGTCTCTTTTCGTGAGCAGGTGTTAAACTTTCTCTGAGTGGAACGAGGTTTGCCAAGTGTTGGTGTACTAGAGTAGGGGTACCCTAGTATCCCAAACTTGTGCACGGGCAGTTGCAGCGCCGCGCGGCAAGGCTTGCCGGACGACCACCAGGGTCCTCCGTGGGTTCCTTTGGAGCCATTCAGGAACAAAGTATTTAAGATGAAGAGACAAGACCCCGGCAAGAGGAGCTTGCCGGGAAGAGACAAGGCCCCGGCAAGAGGAGCTTGCCGGGAAGACCAACCACGGCACCTCAAGAAACTTGCCGCGATGCACCGCACGTCCCGGCAAGGTCCGGCGAGCGACAAGCTTCCGGACGCGACAAGACGACGACCCCGACAAGGTACTTGCCGGGGGCCAGCTGCCACGCTGTACCCGCGCTCCAGCACACCCACCCGTGTGTCGCCATGAGGCTTTCTCAGGGGCGCGTGGCGGAAGCCTGTGCAGCCAGGGGTACGCGGTGGCAAGCGGAGATGAAGAGAAGGCCATCGTGGCAAACGGTGGCGCTCCTAACGGTCACTTTTTGCACTGTTTAGGCAACTCAGATGGGCATTCAATGACCTTGTCCCCTGCCGTCAGAGTTAGGTAGGATACACTGTGTCCACAGTAGCGGTAGCTGCACCTACCGCATTCTTTTCCATTTTTACCCTTCTAGTCTACGTTGCCACCTGTCGGTGACCCCTTGAGAGTATAAAAGGAAGCCCATACGCAATGTAGAGGGGGTTCGGTTCGCCTCATTCAAAACACCAAGAACATTCTCACGCTCGGTCTGGTAGTGTTCATCACTCCCGAGCAAGAATCCAATACAATCAAGCAAGCAGGAGTAGGGTTTTACGCATCCGTGCGGCCCGAACCTGGGTAAACTGCTCATGTGCACTGCCTCGATCCTCTCTTCATGCGATCTCCGCCCCCCTTCGAACCGAAAGGGGCTCGGTCCGCCGGTCCCCATAGGTGTTCATGGATCAGTTTCCCCGACATCTTTGGCGCGCCAGGTAGGGGGCGTCGAGATTGTGTGAACCCGATCCGGTGTGCACGCGAGCTAAATCTTCATCGTCTTCATCAACATGCCACCGAAGAAGAAGGATTCGGAGGCAGCTATTCCGTCTGCGTCGCTTTCACCGCCTCCGGAGCAAATGGGTGGTGGAGTGGACGCCGGCGGAAGAACGTGCGTCGACGAGGGAGCTCCCAGTGCGGCCAAGTCCAAGGACAAGGCGGCACAGACCTCGGCGTCCATGCGCGTACCGCGCCCGTCTCAGGAGGCGCGGGACCAGCAGCGTCATGGCGTTCACAGCGCCATACGTCCGCTGGGCCAGGATCAAGCTGGTGGTTCTCGTGGCGTCCAAGACCAGCATGCACGTCAACATGCTAGCTCGAGCGAAGTACGGTCGCCTGGACGGGACACTGCTCCTTCTAACGTGGTTAGGAGTCCGAGCATGTCCCGCTCCTCGCACCGTTCACATCTGCCGCCCACCACTCCAGCAGAAGCCTTGGCGCGAGCTCAACTGCTCCTAGACTATCCTCCGACGGCAGACAAGACCGACGAGTGGAGGGCCACTATCCAGAGCCTCATCGGCTTTGCCAACGGTGACACTGCGCGGCAACCAAGCACCTCGCTGCCGCGGAAAGACTGCCGGACACGAGCCGATGGCAACAAGACCGGGGGAGGTGCGACTTCCATGCACTCTCCACTACGAAGGCCCAGATCGCCGACTCGCCGGGTCCACCCCGACAGCGACTCCACCGCGTCGTCGGACCCACGAGCTCGTCGCGACCAGCGCCAAGTTCTCCACGAACGGCAACAAGAGGACGCATGTGCTCGCATCGAGCGCCAAAGAGAAGCGCGGCGTCAATCTGACCAGTGCGCTGGGCCCTCTGTCAACATGCACGCGCCAGGGGAGCCAGGCAACTTGCCGTACGCGGTAGGTTGCCCTGCATTCACCCATGAGCTGCGGCAGGTCTAGTGGCCCAGCAAGAAAAACTTCAAACCAGACGTACCAGAGAAGTACGATGGCAAGACGCATCCGTCGGAGTTCCTCAGCATTTACACCATCGCGGTGCAAGCTGCCGGGGGACGGGACGACAAGATCCTTGCCAACTACTTCCCGCTGGTGCTCAAGCCCAACGTCAGGTCCTGGCTCATGCACTTGCCGGACAACTCCATCTCCTCTTGGGCAGATCTATGCCATCAGTTTGTCGGCGCCTTCACAGGCGGCCACAAGCCACATGGCCGAGAGAGCGATCTTCATCTGCTTGCCCAAAAGGAGGGAGAGCCACTGCGCAAGTACATTCAAAGATTCAGCCGTGTACAACACAACTTCAGGACTGAGAGGGTCACGTTTGACGTTGCCGACTTTCCATTACCTTACAATGGAATCCTTGGCCGTCTAGCACTCGCCAAGTTCATGGCAGCCTCTCACTATGCGTACAACGTACTGAAAATGCCAGGCCCGATAAGTGTCATCTCTATCCCTGGCGACAACAAGGACGCCCTTATCTGTGCCGACAAGATCTACCGGGAAGCAGCAGCCGCAGCAGAACGCAGGACACTTGCCGCTGAAGCTCCCGGGGGGAAGAAGAAGACCAAGTCCGGCAAAAGCTCTGATGCCCACTCTGGCAAACGCACCTCTTTGGAGTGTTGCGCTACCGTCGAGGACGCGCCATCGAGCTCCACCGGCAAGTTTAAGAAGATGATGGCAGCTCCACCAGAGACCAAGAAGGTGTCCGCCAAGGAGGACGGCACCGGTGGTACCTTCACCATCAGTGCCACTCTCGACCCCAAATAGGAAAGCGGGCCCGTTGCTTTCCTGCGGGCGAATGTCGACGTGTTTGCATGGCAACCGTCTGACATCCCCGGTGTTCCCAGGAAAGTAATTGAGCACCACCTTGCCGTCTGTCCTCATGCGCGGCCCGTCAAGCAGAGAGTCAGGAAGCAAGCAGTGGAGCGCCAAGAGTTTATTACAGAAGAAATCAAGAAGCTCGAAGCAGCAGGCCTTGTCAGAGGAGTGCTCCATCCCACGTGGTTGGCCAATCCTGTAGTCGTGCGCAAGGCCAATGGGAAATGGAGACTTTGTATAGACTTCACTGATGTCAATAAAGCTTGTCCCAAAGACCCATTTCCCTTGCCGCGCATTGACCAGATTGTAGACTCCACAGCCGGATGTGATTTGCTTTCATTTCTTGATGCATACTCAGGATACCATCAGATCTTCATGGCAGAAGAGGATGAAGAGAAAACCGCATTTATCACCCCGTGTGGCACGTACTGCTTCGTACGGATGCCTTTCGGTTTGAAGAATGCTGGTTCAACATTCGCAAGGGTAGTCCACCATGCTTTTGAGCCCCAGATACACAGAAATGTGGAAGCCTACATGGATGATATAGTGGTCAAGAGCAAGGACAAGGCTACTCTGATTCAAGATCTAGATGAAACTTTTGCAAACCTGCGCAAGATCAACCTCAAGCTCAATCCCGAGAAGTGCGTGTTTGGAGTCCCTTCCGGCAAGCTTCTCGGGTTCTTTGTGTCACAGCGGGGGATTGAAGCCAATCCCGACAAGATCAAAGCCATCGAGCAGATTGAAGCACCAAAGCGCGTCAAGGATGTACGAAGACTTGCCGGTTGCATGGCTGCTCTCAGCAGGTTTATCTCTAAGTTCGCAGAGCGCGCCTTGCCGTTTTTCAAAATATTGAAAAAGGCAGGTCCGATGAAATGGACTCCGGAAGCGGAGGCTGCACTGCAGGACTTGAAGAGGTACCTGTCCTATACTCCAATACTTGTCGCACCTAAGCCACAAGAGAAGTTACTGCTGTATCTAGCAGCAACCAATCAAGTGGTTAGTGCTGCGTTGGTAGCGGAGAGGGAGGCGGACGATGAGCCAGCAACCGCAGCAAGTGAATCCAGTGACAAGCAGGGGGCTTCTCCGACAAGCTCTGGCCCCGACAAAGATGGATCTATGCAGGCATGCAAGGAGGTGCAGAAGAAAATGGTGCAGCGCCCAGTTTACATTGTCAGTTCCCTTCTGCAGGGGGCTAGATCAAGGTATTCTGGCGTGCAAAAATTGCTTTCGGCCTTCTCATGGCCTCGAGAAAGCTGCGCCATTACTTCCAGGCACATGAGATAACAGTTGTCACTCGCTTTCCGTTGAAGAGGATATTGCAAAATCCAGAAGCAACAGGCAGGATTGTCGAGTGGGCACTGGAACTGTCAAGCTTTGGCCTCAAGTTTGAAAGCACTTCAACTATACAGAGCAGAGCATTGGCAGAATTCATAGCGGAGTGGATGCCAACACCAGATGAAGAAACTCCAGAAACGAGCATCCCCGTCAAAGAGGCAAGCAAAGAATGGTTGATGTACTTTGATGGTGCCTTCTCGCTACAAGGCGCCGGTGCTGGCGTGCTGCTTATCGCACCCACCGGAGAGCACCTCAAGTACGTAGTTCAGATGCACTTTCCCAAGGAGCAAGCAACGAACAATACCGCAGAGTATGAAGGTTTGCTTGCCGGCCTCAGAATCGCGGCAGACCTTGGGATCAACAAGCTCATTGTCAGGGGTGACTCGCAGTTGGTCGTCCGCCAAGTAAACAAAAGCTATCAAATTCCATTGATGGAAGCATATGTTGATGCAGTGAGGAAGCTAGAAGAACACTTTGACGGCCTCCAAATGGAGCACGTCCCACGAGCTCAGAACGATATTGCTGATGGCCTGTCAAAGTGCGCCGCACTAAAGTTACCTGTGGAACCAGGGATCTTTGTGCTCAAGCTGACTCAACCATCCGTAACACCGTCGACTGGACAGAGTAAGAAGAGGAAGTTGGTTTCTGGCGACTACTTTCCGGCAGAGCTTCCCGAAGCCGCCGCCAAGAAGGTCCCCAAGATCGACGCCAAGAGTGCTGAGGAGCAGTCTGCTCCGGCGAACCTCTTGGTTTGTTCCGTTGAAGCAGACACTCCCGACAAGTTTTGCTCCAGCAAGTTTGCCGGGGAACATCACGCTCCGGCCGAACCGCGGGTTCTTGTCGTAGAAGCGGATGTTCCCACAGCAACAGATATGCCTTTAGCCCTTGTTGTCGAGCCGCAAGCTCCAGCATGGGCGCAGCGGATTGTCCGTTTCCTTCAGACAGGAGAGCTTCCCGAAGAGCAAGAAGAAGCGGAAAGAGTAGCCCGGCAGTCAAGTATGTACAAGTTTGTCGACAACACACTGTACAGAATAAGACTCAACCGTGTGAAATTGAAGTACATTCGCCGGGAAGATGGACAACAGCTGTTGGCAGAGATACATGGAGGCATATGTGGTCACCACATTGGCGCAAGAGCACTTGCCGGCAAAGCGTTCCGACAAGGTTTCTTCTGGCCAACAGCCCTCCAGGATGCAACTGCACAAGTAACCAAGTGTGAAGCGTGCCAGTTCCATTCCAAACAGATACACCAGCCAGCTCAAGCTCTCCAGATGATCCCTTTATCCTGGCCATTTTCGGTCTGGGGGCTCGACATCCTCGGCCCCTTTCCCCGAACTGTCGGGGGCTTTGAGTTCTTGTACGTCGCCATCGACAAGTTCACAAAGTGGCCGGAAGTGGAACCAGTGAGGAAGGTGACAGCACAGTCAGCAGTCAAGTTCTTCAGGTCGATTGTTTGCCGTTTCGGGATCCCTAATAGGATCATCACCGACAACGGCACACAATTTACGAGCCGCACCTTCATGCAGTACATCCAAGATCTTGGCGCCAAGGTCTGCTTCGCTTCTGTTGCTCATCTGAGAAGCAACGGTCAAGCGGAGAGGGCAAATGCTGAAGTGCTGCGAGGCCTCAAGACCAGAACTTTCGACAGGCTGCACAAGTGCGGAAGAAACTGGATCGAGGAGCTGCCGGTGGTTCTTTGGTCGATCAGGACGACGCCAAATCGAGCCACTAGCCAGACACCTTTCGCTCTAGTCTACGGAGCAGAGGCAGTTCTCCCCACGGAACTCGTTTACGGGTCACCTCGAGTGCTCGCTTATGATGAGCTCGAGCAAGAGCAGCTGCGGCAAGATGACGTGTTGCACCTTGAGGAAGACCGTCTTCAGGCTGCTGTGCGAGTCGCTCGCTACCAGCAAGCTTTGCGTCGCTACCATAGCCGCAAAGTTAAAGCCAGAAGCTTCGAGGAAGGCGACCTTGTTCTTCGGCGTGTTCAGTCCGCCAAGAATTCCAACAAGTTGACGCCGAAGTGGGAAGGCCCTTATCGGGTGAAACGAGTCACTAGGCCCGGCGCTGTCCGCCTTGAGACCGAAGATGGCATTCCGGTGAGCAACTCCTGGAACATTGAACATCTTCGTAAGTTTTACCCGTAGGGCGCGGTTGCCGGAAGCTTTTCCGGCAAGCACCTTTTGTACAAGTCTTGCCGCTGTTGCATGTAATCCTATGTACAAAGCCGGGCGCAGACCCCGTGCACAAGTAAAGTTCATGTGCCCCGCACATCTTGTAAGTTTTATGTTGTAGTCTTTTTTGCATATGTTATCTGACGCTTTGTGCAGCACCAGACCCCGGTAAGCAATAATGAGCCGTAAGGCTCCATATCATTACTTTCTTTCTCTATCTCTTTCTCAAAAGAAGGAAGGCTCCCTCGCCCACAAGGTTTGCCGGGGGGGGAGGAGAAGATAATGGTGTGGACCGGGCCGTTCAAGAGAGTTTCTCCTTGCCGAGAAGCAGACGACAGAAAAGCTAAGTTGCAAAAGTTTGAGCAGTCAGTTTTTAAGTTTTTGAGTTCTTTTCCTTGAACGACTGTGCTTTGTATGGAAAACCTGTGCGCGGAGGAACCAACTCGTAGCCAATTGCGCCCTTGCTTTGTTTCGAGTCCGCTCAACAACTTAAGTGAGCTGCAACTAGTTGCGACAAGGTTGCTTGTCGGTAGCGACCCCGCCAGCAGGCTGCTGAAGTTCCGCACTCGGCGCTCGCGGCAAGGGTGCCTGCTCCGGCAAGTTTCCCTAGAAAGCGTAGGGCAGAACCATACAAAGCCAAAAGTCGAGTAAAGGAAGTAACACCACATTTTTTAACAGAAATAGAGTTATATTACAAAAATAACTTGTCGCGCCTCTAATAAGGTGTTCCCATGATATGACTAGCAGCGGCAAGAAAAGAAGAACGGACAGCCTAATCTACGCGACCGCCGTCAACCCTTTTGACCTCGTTCACCCTGTCCACAATGGGTGCGACGAGGGCCTTGAGTGCGTCAAGATCAGCGTCCGCCGGCAGCCTCTTGAGGACGTTGGTGAGGTTGAGGCCCGGATTGCGGAAGGCCACCTTCACCAGCACCTTCTCCAGAACTCCGGCACAAATCGTGCGCGACTCGTCGGCCAGCTGCTTTGGGATCCGTTCCCGGAGTTGCTGGAGCACCGTTGCCACGCCTTTGAAGAACAGAGTGAGCTTGGCGCTGGGTTGGAGGTTCTCGTGGGAGGAGTACCCGAGGCCTTCCACCCCCAATTGCACCAGCTCCTCGTTGATGACTGCGGCAATGTTCACCAGAGTCCAGTGCTCCACAGTGTCTCTGAACGAGTTCTGGGTAACCGCAATGCTCTCCAGCAGCGCCGCGTCAGCCTTGACCTTCTCTGCCAAGGTATTCTCCCGTTCCTTGGCGGCCTCCAGCGTCTGCGTCAGCGTGGCCAGCTTCAGCTCCAAGTCTGCTTTGGAATCCTTGGCGGCGCTGAGCTCCTTGCCCCTCTCAGCGAGAAGGCCTTGCAGCTCACCATGGGCGGCAGCATCCTTCTCACGCTCGCGCTTGAGCACGGCAAGCTCTTCACCACTCTTCCCAATGTTGGCGTCCAACTGCGCCACCTTCTCTTCCAGCTCTTTCTTGGCGGCCTCTGCAATTGCCGCAGCATCCTTTGCCTCCTTGAGTGCCCCGCCAAGTGCTTGCTCGCGCTCGGCGAGCTCTTCCTCGTAACTGTCGAGGTTGGCCTTCCGCTGCACTAGTTCACCCTCCCGCGCGGACTGCTTCTCGGCGGCCAGCCTTTGCTCCTCCTCAGCTTCGGCCTTCTCGAGAAGAAAGGCCGTGCGCTCCTCGTCGAGTCGCTCCCGCTCCTGCGCCAGGGACCGCAGAGCTTCTTGGTTTTGGCCCCGGAGCTCCTCCGCACGCTTCTCCACGTCAACTCCCTCCTTCGCGACAAGCGCTTCCTGGGAAGCCAGCTTGGCTTGCCGGGCGCGGTAGAGTGACAACAGCTTCCGCAACAGCTGCTCCTCCTCAGGCTCGCCGCTGCTGCTGCTGGGCGCGTCAACCAACGACAGTCCAGCAGAGGCGAGCACCTCCCCGTCAAAAGTCTCCCCCTCGACCGGCGCCCTGGAGCTCGACGCCCAGGGTAGCTTGATGAAGATATTGTCACCTGCCTTCAAGTAGGCGCCGGACTGGGGCTCCTCGGAGCCCGGCTCCGCAGAAGCGGCAGAGGGTTCGGCGGTCGGTGCAGCGCCCGGCGCTCCTGCGGCCTGAGGGTCGTCAGTGCGATCGCCCAACCCCTCGCCGGCTTCTGCAGCAGCAGGCCCGGCGGCCTCCTCGCCGGCGGTCTCATCAGCACCGGCACCTTCCTCGCCGGCGCCCTCCGTCTCCATTGGCTCAGCCGTAGATGGGTTTGAAGAACGAAGAAGGGAGGAAAATCAATCAAAAAATCCAAGAGAGGAAAAACAGAAGAAGCAGAACCCAAAGGAAAGTTTCTGGGCAAGTGTATTACCTGTGCCAAGATCTTCAGTTGCGGCCTCGGTCGCCGCAGGGTCAGCAGTGCCGTCCTTTGCCGGAGAATCCCCCCTTGCCGGAGAGCGCTCCCTTGCCGGGGACTCCTCCCTTGGCGGCGCAGTCGAAACAGGTGGCACTTCGGGACCAGCTTCCGGGCGCTCCTGATGAGACTGTTCTGCTCCTGCACAAGTCAACAAGCAAGATATCAACAAAGGAAAAAGCACTCAAGCGCGCCCGGCAGCAAAGGCTAAACTATGAACGTACGCTGGGGGCTGTGCTGGGGGCTGCTTTGAGGAGTGATTGCCGGGTCCGTCAAGGTGGTCTCGGACCCGCCTCCTGCTGACACGATGGGGTCATCCTCGATGACGATCACCACGGCCTTGGCCCTCTTCGCCGCTCTCTGGGCCAGCATTCTGAAAAGAAAGGAGTCCAGATTGGAGTAAGTCAGATACAAGATATAAACAACAGGATTGAAGAACTACAAGAGCACCAAAGAAACTTACTCTTCTTCCTCCTCGTTGGAGCTGAGCGCGGAAAGATCGAAGTCCGGCCCTCCTCCGGTGCGGCGAGGTGGAGGAGTAGGATCCCTTGCCCGCTTGGCGGGGGCGGGGGCGGTGGCCCGGGAAGATCCCGCTTCAGTTGCTGCTGTTGCGTGAGGCGCTCCCGTGGCAACATTGCTTGCCGCGGTAGAGCGCGTCGCGCGGCTCGGTGGCTGTGGAGCCGGCTGCCGCCCCGCTGCGTCCCCGGCCCTGCGAAGGCGCCTTCTTGGCGGGGCCGGGGGCTCCGCCTGTGGCAAGTTTTCTGAAGGCTCGGCCCCCTCCTCGCCGGCCTCGCTCGGCTCGGCTTCGGAACCGGCAGGCTCCTCCTCGCCCACGAACTCCGCGCGTTCGGCAAGGTTTGCTGCCTCTGCAGCCTCCGCCTCCTCCACAGTAAACCCAAACACGCCCGCGGCAGCTGCGGCCGCAACCTCGTCCGCCCTAGTGGCGATGCGCTGCAGCTCCTCGTCGGTGGTGTCACGGGTGAGGCTCTTCTGCTCGTCAGCACGGACCGGCACCTCCTCCAAGTTGTCGAAGAACGCTTGCACAACGTCATCCGTAGGCTGTTGCCAGGTTGGGACGATTCCGTGTGAATCGCACAACGGCATCATAGCGCGGATCCGATCAAGCGAAGAGTTATTGCACAAAGGAACTACGCCCCTCGGCAGTGTGAATGGATGTTGGGGGTCGCGTTTGAATAACTCCAAGAGCATTGCGTCCAGCTCCAAGACGGTGAAGTTGTAATTGAGGCCCGGCCGCAGCCTCATGATGTCCGCCGAATTCTTGAATTCCCAAGCGGGCCTCCCCCTCTCCTGCAGGGGGCAATGCAGCGGCGGAGGAAATCTGCCCCGACAGCACCTACGGTGAGCCCGGCAAGCCTGAGGCGAAGAATCCTAGTGGTGGCGATCTTCAGTCTCTCGTCTTCCGGGGCCATGTTGCTCTAGTCATTGCCGCACACTATTGGAGTTTGGCGCACGGCGGTGAAGGGCTGCGGATTCTCCTCAACAATCCAACACCACTCTGCTCTCCACTCCTCCCACTTGCTGCGGAGCTCACCCTCCAAGTACGCCTCTTTCTTGCCGACTCTCGAGATCCAGGCAATCCCTCCGGCAAGCGGCTCTCCTCTCTCTACCCGAGGTATGAAGAAGTGGCGGAAAAGGGCAACACTAGGGTGGACTCCGACAAAGTTTTTGCACAAATGTGCGAAAACTTCCATGGTCAGGACAACGTTGGGGGTGAAGTCAAGGAGGCGGAAGCCATATGTGTTCATAATATCACAGAAGAACTCCGAGAAGGGCGGGCAGAGCCCGCAGTAGAAGAATAGCGGGAAGAACGGGTACCCGTTTGGAGCCAACTCCGAAGCAGCGGCCGGGAGTACCCTCGTGCGTGAATGCGCACGCGTCTCCGTCGCCCAAAAGAGGTAGAAGTACTCCCTCAACTCCTGCACGTTGAGCTGGGCGGTGAAGATCGCCCGCTCCTTCCGCAGCGCCGCGAGCCGCTGCGCCTCGGCCGACTTCACGCCCTTGCCCTTGTCGGCTTTCGGGGCCATGGCGGAGGTGGTGGGGAAGGTCGACGGCGTTAGTGATGCTGGTGGCAATGGGAGGCGGAGCGCGGCTCTCTCGGCTTCGAGAAGAAGAGGGGGGCGGCGGAGTTTTCTTGAAGATGAAGTAGCAGCAACCAGCGAGGGGGAACGAACTGCCCCTGTTTCCTCTGCTTATAAAGAGAGACGGGGCGGACGTTTCGGACTTCCAAATAAACAACCACCCACGATCTCTCCCACGATGCCGCATTCAACGCGTGCCGTTATGGGAGAGCGCGGTGGATACGGAGCAAGATTCGGCATGACCCAGACCCGCGCGTGCCCGTGCCCTGTTTTGGGCCTGGCCCAACAGCGCTCGGCACCGTGTATGGCCCAGGCCCGGGGGCTCCTGTCGGTGTACTAGAGTAGGGGTACCCTAGTATCCCGAACTTGTGCACGGGCAGTTGCAGCGCCCCGTGGCAACGCTTGCCGGACGACCACCAGGGTCCTCCGTGGGTTCCTTTGGAGCCATTCAGGAACAAAGTATTTAAGATGAAGAGACAAGACCCCGGCAAGAGGACCTTGCCGGGAAGGCCAACCACGGCACCTCAAGAAACTTGCCGCGATGCACCGCACGTCCCGGCAAGGTCCGGCGAGCGACAAGCTTCCGGACGCGACAAGACGACGACCTCGACAAGGTACTTGCCGGGGGCCAGCTGCCACGCTGTACCCGCGCTCCAGCGCACCCACCCGCGTGTCGCCATGAGGCTTTCTCAGGGGCGCGTGGCAGAAGCCTGTGCAGCCAGGGGTACGCGGTGGCAAGCGGAGATGAAGAGAAGGCCATCGTGGCAAACGGTGGCGCTCCTAACGGTCACTTTTTGCACTGTTTAGGCAACTCAGACGGGCATTCAATGACCTTGTCCCCTGCCGTCAGAGTTAGGTAGGATACACTGTGTCCACAGTAGCGGTAGCTGCACCTACCGCATTCTTTTCCATTTTACCCTTCTAGTCTACGTTGCCACCTGTCGGTGACCCCTTGAGAGTATAAAAGGAGGCCCATACGCAACGTAGAGGGGGTTCGGTTCGCCTCATTCAAAACACCAAGAACATTCTCACGCTCGGTCTGGTAGCGTTCATCGCTCCCGAGCAAGAATCCAATACAATCAAGAAAGCAGGAGTAGGGTTTTACGCATCCGTGCGACCCGAACCTAGGTAAACTGCTCGTGTGCACTGCCTCGATCCGCTCTTCGTGCGATCTCCGCCCCCCCTGTGAACCGAAAGGGGCTCGGTCCGCCGGTCCCCGTAGGTGTTCGTGGATCAGTTTCCCCGACATCAAGCGGCCTTGGTACTCCACCGGTAGACCGCCTGTCAAGTTTCGTGCCATTTGGAGTCCATTTGATACTCCAACGATTAACCGGGGAACCGTAAAGGCCTCGTGTGTGTTGCAGCCCAACACCCCTCCAAAGTGGCCCAATAACCCATCCAAAATCCCTCCATGCTCTTGGTCGTTCGATCACGACCGCATGGCCGAAAACCGCTCCTCATTTGGACACTCCTAGCTTCCTCTATCTATAAATTAGCCCCTCCCCCTGAAATTCGTGGATGAATTCCATCCTAACCCTAGTCTCCTCCTTCCTCCCGCCGCCGGACACGTCCACCCCGCCACTGGACGCGTCCGCCGCTGCGCCGAGCGTATCCCGAGCCGCCACGTGTCCCCGCCGGCCTCTCTATCTCCTCCGCGCGGCTAGGCCCGCAGAGCCCACGGCCGGCCCGCCCAAGGCCCCCTAGGGCCCGAGCACCCCGCCGCCGCGCCCCGCGCCCCTGGTAGCCGCCGCCCGCGCCTCCTCCGGCCTCCGCGCCGCCCGTCTCCGGCGAGCCGGCCCCGCCTTGGTTCGCGCGCCCCAACGAACCCTTAGATTTGAGGTTGACTTCCCCCCCCCTCTATTTTCTCCAAGTCCCGAGATTATCACTTTGTATTGCCCTGTTCATCACATCATATCTCCTTGTATACTGCTCCGTTTCATGCGCACGATATATCAAAATGTTCATTGTGAGATGCTATTCATTTTGCTCCATTGTACCATGATTGTTTTGGTTAATATTGATGCGTAAATCATCGTTGAAGAAGTGCTATATGATGTTAACTGTCGTCTGTTAACAGAACTTGCTGTTTTGTCTTTTTCATTGCATTTTGTGTCTGCATCCTTTGAGCTTGATGTCTACATGAGTTGTGAGATACATCATGCTATCTTTATAGTGGTGCAACCCATTTATTTTTGTGAGTCATATAGTGAGGGCATCGAGCTCGTGAAATAGGCTACTTGCTGTTGCTGTTTTGCTAGGCTGAATCTGCTATATCATGATGCTATGTAAACCTGCTGCTACAAGTCATTCTATGCATAATCTGGAGACGTTCAATACGGATGTTTTGTTATACATGCCATTCCCTATCTGTCCATGGCATTGTTTGTATTTATAGCCTGCTGTAGATTGTTGTAATCTTGCCCCAAAATTGCTAAATAATGTTGTTGTCAGCCTGTTAACTTTAAGTTCAGTTTTGCCATGAGCTTTTCTAGTGATCCATGCACCCTATGAACTTTCTCTTGCCATGCTTAGATTTGAAAACATGTATTCTTACTGCTGTGTACCTTTGTATTCCATGTATTGCTCTGTGGTGAGTTGTAAAATCTCACCAACATGCCTACTTATTGTTGTTTCTGCCATGTCTCAATCTGTCATATCATTTGCCATGTTTGCATGGATCCTACCATCTTTTATGTTGATCTTTCGAATAAGTTCAGTAAGGGAGTTTTGTTCTTTATCTTTAGTATTAGCACTATGTGCCTTTGTTTTCCATGTTAAGTTCCTGTAGAATGTTGTTTGATAGCTCTAAACATTGGAACCTGATGTTATTTCTGTTAAGTTTGTAAACTGTTATTATTCACAATCTTGCCATGTCCTTTTGAGCATGATCTAGTGATTTCTGGAGATAGCTCAGTGTGCATGTTTTGTCATGCTTTACCTGTACTTCATGCCCATGCCTTTTGTTGTTATGGTGAGGTGCTGTAGCATATTGTTTTGATGCTTGCTAGATGCCTAGTTGCTGTTTTGGACAGCTTGTCCTTTAAACTTGTATAGAGTGTATGTGTTGAACCGTTGCTCCGTTTTGAGTGTGCTCTATATGAAACTTGCTTGATTTTGCATTTAGTTTAATATTATCATGTTGCATCCATGTTTTGAGAGTGTTTTCTTGATGTTTGTATGCATTTTGCATCAATGCCATGTTTAACTTGTTTTGCTCATATCTTCTAGGCCGTAGCTCCGAATCTAATGAACTTAATATGTAATTTGACTAGAATTTCGTGTAGATCATCGTGGTGCATCTTTAACTTGCTTTTTAAAAACTTGAATGTAAGGTTTATTCAGATCTGGACCAATCTCGAAATTTGCATATGAGGACTTACCGGAATTGTTATATGTTGTTCCCCGCCTAATTTAAACTTGTTTTGATGTGTTGCTCTTGTATGCATCATCTCTTGCCATGAGTAGCTTCATGTAGCCTTGTCATGCATCATACTTTGTTGAGCATCATGCCTTGTTCATGTGTCGTGTGTTTACTATGTTGCGTGCTTCTTGTCGATAGTTCCCGTTTCGTTGCGATCATGAGGATTCGTTCGTCTACGCTTGGTTCGTCTTCGTGGCTTCATCTTCTTCATGGACTCATTCTTCTTCCTAGCGGGATTTTAGGCAAGATGACCGTCACCTTGGATCTCACTACTATCATTTCTATGCTAGTTGCTTCGTCCTATCGCTATGTTGTGCTACCTATCACTCGTTCTTCAAGCCACCCAATTTGCCATGTCAGCCTCTAACCTTTTCCACCCTTCCTAGCAAACTGTTGTTTGGCTATGTTACCGCTTTGCTCAGCCCCTCTTATAGAGTTGTTAGTTGCAGGTGAAGTTGAAGATTGCTCCATGGTGGACAGGATTATGTTGGGATATCACAATATCTCTTATTTAATTAATGCATCTATATACTTAGTAAAGGGTGGAAGACTCGGCCTTATGCCTGGTGTTTTGTTCCACTCTTGCCGCCCTAGTTCCGTCATACCGGTGTTATGTTCCTTGATTTTGCGTTCCTTACGCGGTTGGGTGATTTATGGGACCCCCTTGACAGTTCGCTTTGAATAAAACTCCTCTAGCAAGGCCCAACCTTGGTTCCCTTGGGTCGGCCAACCCGAGGGTCATCTTTATTTTAGCCCCCCCCCCCCGGGCCAGTGCTTCTCTAAATGCTGGTCCGAACTGAGTAGACTGCGGGGCCACCTCGGGGAAACTTGAGGGCTGGTTTTACTCGTAGGATGTCTCATCCGGTGTTGCCCTGAGAACGAGATATGTGCAGCTCCTATCGGGATTGTCGGCACACCGGGCGGCTTTGCTGGTCTTGTTTTACCATTGTCGAAATGTCTTGTAAACCGGGATTCCGAGACTGATCGGGTCTTCCTGGGAGAAGGAATATCCTTCGTTGACCGTGAGAGCTTGTGATGGGCTAAGTTGGGACACCCCTGCAGGGTATAAACTTTTGAGAGCCGTGCCCGCGGTTATGTGGCAGATGGGAATTTGTTAATGTCCGGTGGTAGATAACTTGACACCAGATATGAATTAAAATGCATCAACCATGTGTGTAGACGTGATGGTCTCTTTTCGGCGGAGTCCGGGAAGTGAACACGGTTTTGGGTTATGTTTGATGTAAGTAGGAGTTCAGGATCACTTCTTGATCATTGCTAGCTTCACGACCGTTTCGTTTGCTTCTCTTCTCGGTCTCTTTTGCATATGTTATCCACCATATATGCATAGTCGCTGCTGCAACCTCACCACATTACCCCTTCCTTTCCCATTAAGCTTTGCTAGTCTTGATACCCATGGTAATGGGATTGCTGAGTCCTCGTGGCTCACAGATTACTACAATAACAGTTGCAAGTACAGGTTTGCGATGATCATGATGCGCGAGCGATGTTTGCTTGTTTTGGAGTTCTTCTTCTGCTTCTTTTTCGATCAAGGTATATGTTCTAGGTCGGCAGCCTGGGCTAGCAGGGTGGATGTCGTTTGAGTTTCTGTTTGTGTTTCATCCGTAGTCGGATGGTGCTCTTATGTATGATGATGTTGTATTCGTGTGGCATTGTATGCCTTTTGTATGTATCCCCATCCATTATGTAATGTTGATGTAATGATATCCACCTTGCAAAAGCGTCTCAATATGCGGTTCTATACTTGGTGGGACCTTCGAGTCTCTTTTGGATAGTATCGCATATTGGGAGTGACAAGTTGGTATCAGATCCTCGACCGACCATAGGAGCCCCCTTGATTGATCGTGTAGTTTGGCCGTTGTCGAGTCTAGAAGAAAACTATTTTCGGACTTTAGTTATATCGGAGAGTAGGAATTCTTTTTACTCCTCAGCCCCTTCGTCACTCTGGTGAGGAATCTTGACGTAGGTGTTTTGAATTACTCCTCTTCCCATTCAAATCTTTCTTTAGGATCACGCAGTAGGTTTTTCGATCGTTGTTCCTCAGCTCTTTGCATCCGGTGCATTTCTCGTCAAGGTGTTTCGACCCTCTTTGTTTTTGCAAGTTCAATCCTCAGTTGTTTTCTTTTGCCACCCGCCCACCCTTTTATTCTCGAAGCCGGAGTCCGTATTCTAGTATCCATCCTACTCGTGCGAAGTCTTTGCCTTCTTTCTTCAATGATTTCAACCGGTGTTTTCTCTTCAAGATATTCGTCGGTTTCCCCTTCCAAGTTACCTTTGTTTTCCCGCCCTCCCACCCTCTTCTTCCCAGAGCCTGAGTCCCTTTTGAGCATCAATTTCATTCGTGTGGAACCTCTTCAGTCTTTCGTAAATTATTTCAACCGATGAATTGTCGTCTCGTTCGTCATTCTTCATCTCTTTTCTTTTCCGGTGGATTCAATTCAAGTTTTTCGGGTTGATCACATTCTTTTCCTTGGTTAAAGTGTTCTCCTTGCTTGTTTGCCTCTTGCCATTCAATCATTCCGGAGTTCGGAAGACATCTCAGGAGATTCGTCTGTGTTCCAATTAATTCGAGGTTGTCACCTCATTCAAATATTTCAATTGTTCCGGTGCATCATCTATCTGTTCAACAATCCTTTTCAACGGTGTTTTCTTTTAGTGGGCCCTAACCCACTGGTCTTTTCCCAAGATCTCACCTGACTCTTCTAATTTCCCGGAGCTATTCTCAAATTCTTTTCGGAGTTTGAAGTAAGAATGAATTTCATTAGTCAGATGCCATCTCCAAGATCGCTTTCAAATTCTTTTCGTCTTTGGTTCAACCTTTCCTATTTTTCATTATTCTGGAGTTTCTCAACAATTTCGATGGTGTTTCTCGTCGTCATTCTCAGCTTTGAAGATCGAAGAAGAGTTTCTCTAAATCTTGCTTGTTCTCTCAAAGTTTCGTGGTTCTAGCTTCATGTTATCCTCTAGTATTATTCCATTTGTCAGAAATTCCTTTTCTTACCCATCTGGAGTATGTCAGAAGTTGTTTTCCCATTTCTTTTCACCAGAGGCCATCATTCCAGTTATCGTTCTCTATTTATCCCGGTGCTTCGTTCAAGTGTTCTTTAATCACCTCATGATCTCTTTGTTTTTTTCATCTAAATCCCCTCTAGCATATCGGTTCTTCTAATTCTTCCAGTGATTCAGTCTCTTTCATCAGTCATTTTCGAATTCTTACGGTGGTTCGTTCAAGATTCTTTTTTTTCTTGATTATCATTTTAATCCATTCATTCTTTTGAATCCTACCGGTGGTTCATGAAGACTTTCTAAAGTTTTGTGCTATACCCCCCTTAATCCTTTTCAAGAAGAATAAGTAGTATGAAAAATCCATTGCTTGTCATCAATTTAATTTGATGAAGGATAAGCATACAATAAATCTTATTCTTGTTTTCCTCAAAGTTATTAATCCCTTCCTTCGGAGTTTCTTCTTGGTGAATAAATTCTAGTTCCAAGTGTTTTCATCTTTTCTTTTCCGGAGTTCAAATTTCCTCGGCCATTTTGTCGGAAACTCCATCTAAATCATCGCAAGGCTCATCTTATTCTTTCATCCTTCATTCTATCTCACCATCTTTTTCGTTACCGGAGTTCTTCATGGTGGTTCTTCATGATTTAATTCATTCTTCAAGAGTTCATCAAGATTCTTGTTCGTGGAGTTCAAGTATCTTTTCTTCTCGCGTCTCGAAGTGTAATTAATTCTCCGTATTCTTTTGAAGTAGGGTTTTGCATTTCTTCGTTCTTATCAGCTATCCATTCATTCCCGTTTGTGGTCGCTTATCACCTTATGATCTTGAGATGTTACCTATAAGACCACAACAAGCTTATTCTTTTCGTTGTTGATTTTCTCAACAACTCCGTTTAAACCTTCCTTCTAAAGATGCTTTCAATTTCAGTCGTGGCACAAGTTGTCATTTTCTTCTCTGTTCTTTTCATTCAACTCTTTCAATGATTTCCGGAGGTTTTGTGTCACGTCTTCATCAAGTATCATTCCATCCTCTCAAGCTTGTGTTCTATTCCTTCCATTTTCAGCCAGAGTGCTGCCTATATTCTTTCAGTCTTATTCTGTTGCTATCTTGTCCTAACCGGAGTGGCTTCAAATCCAATCTTATTCCTTGAGCTTTTGCTTCTTGTTATACTCAACATTACGCTTTTCTACTCGACTTTGTTAATCTTCTCTCTTTCATTCTTACTTCACCTCATCCTTTTTCCCCCGTTTTGTTCCTAAGATCTCGGGACGAGATCTCTTGTTAGTAGAGGAGAGTTGTAACGCCCCGGATTCGATGCGGCAGGTGTCTGCCAATTATTCACCATCATTGCCATGCCATTTGCTTGCGTGTTGCATATTGCCATGTCATCATGTGCATTTCATTTTGCATACGTGTTCGTTTCTTGCATCCGAGCATTTTCCCCATTGTCCGTTTGGCAATCCGACACTCCTATGTCATCCGGCGTCCCCCTCTTGTCACTTTCTGTGAGCAGGTGTTAAACTTTATCGGAGTGGACCGAGGTTTGCCAAGCAGCCTTGGTACTCCACCGGTAGACCGCCTGTCAAGTTTCGTGCCATTTGGAGTCCGTTTGATACTCCAACGTTTAACCGGGGAACCGTAAAGGCCTCGTGTGTGTTGCAGCCCAACACCCCTTCAAAGTGGCCCAATAACCCATCCAAACCCGATCAATGCTCTTGGTTGTTCGATCACGATCGCGTGGCCGAAAACCGCTCCTCATTTGGACACTCCTAGCTCCCTATATCTATAAATTAGCCCCTCCCCCCCAATTTCACGCACGAATTCCACCCTAACCCTAGTCTCCTCCTTCCTCCCGCCGCCGGAAACGTCCACCCCGCCATCGGACGCGTCCGCCACCGCGCTGAGCCTATCCCGAGCCGCCACATGTCCCCGCCGGCCTCTCTCTCTCTCCTCCGCGCCGCCGGGCCCGCGGAGCCCACGGCCGGCCCGCCCCGGGCCGCCTCGGGCCCGAGCGCCCCGCCGCCGCGACCCATGCCCCCGGTAGCCGCCGCCCGCGCCTCCTCTGGCCGCCACGCCGCCCATGTCCGGTGAGCCGGCCCCTCCTCAGTTCGCGCGCCCCGATGAACCCTTATACTTGAGGTTGACTTTCCCCCCCTTTGTTTTCTCCAAGTCCCGAGATTATCACTTTATATTGCCCTGTTCATCACATCATATCTCCCTGCATGCTGCTCCGTTTCATGCGCATGATATATCAGAATGTTCACTGTCAGATGCTCTTCATTTTGTTCCATTGTGCCATGATTGTTTGAGTTAATCTTTATGCCTAAATCATCGTTGCAAACGTGCTATGTGATGTTAACTGCTGTCTGTTAACAGAACTTGCTGTTTTGTCTTTTTCATTGCATCTTGTGTGTGCGTCGTTTGAGCTTGATGTCTACATGAGTTTTGAGATACATCATGCCATCTTTACAGTGGTGCAATGCATGTATTTTTGTGAGTCTTGTAGTGAGTGCATCGAGCTCGTGAAGTAGGGTACTTGCTGTTGCTGTTTTGCTAGGCTGAATCTGCTATATCACGATGTTATGTAAACCTGCTTCTACAAGTCGTTCTATGCATAGTCTGGAGATGTTAACTAAGGATGTTTTGTTATACCTGTCATTCTCTAACCATCCATGGCCTTGGTTGTATTTATATCCTTTTGTAGCTTGTTGTAATCTTGCCCCAAAATTGCTAAATAATGTTGCTGTCAGCCTGTTAACTTTAAGTTCAGTTTTGCCATGAGCTTTGCTATTTATCCATGCACCCTATGAACTTTCTCTTACCATTGTTAGCTTCAGAAACATGTATTCTTACTTCTGGTTTCCTTTGTATTCCATGTATTGCTCTGTAGTGAGTTGTACAAGCTCACCAACATGCCTACTTATTGTTGTTCCTGCCATGTCTGAATCTGTCATATCATTTGCCATGTTTGCATGGATCCTAACATCTTTTCTGTTGATCTTTGGAATAAGTTCAGTACGGGAGTTTTGTTCTTTGTCTTTAGTGATAGCACGCCATGTATTTATTTGCCATGTTAAGTTCCTATAGCATGTTTTTTGATAGCTCTAAACATTGCAACCTGATGTTATTTCTTTTAAGTCTGTAAACTGTTATTATTTGCAATCTTGCCATGTCTTTTTGAGCACGATCATGTGATTTTTGGAGATAGCTCAGTGTTCATGTGTTGTCATGCTTTACCTGTACTTCATGCCCATGCCTTTTGTTCTGATGGTGAGGTGCTTTAGCATATTGTTTTGATGCTAGTTGCTTCGTCCTATCACTATGATGCGCTACCTATCACTCGTTCTTCAAGCCTCCCAATTTGCCATGTCAGCCTCTAACCTTTTCAACCCTTCCTAGCAAACCGTTGTTTGGCTATGTTACCGCTTTGTTCAGCCCCTCTTATAGAGTTGTTAGTTGTAGGTGAAGTTGAAGATTGCTCCACGGTGGACAGGATTATGTTGGGATATCACAATATCTCTTATTCAATTAATGCATCTATATACTTGGTAAAGGGTGGAAGACTCGGCCTTATGCCTAGTGTTTTATTCCACTCTTGCCGCCCTAGTTCCGTCATACCAGTGTTATGTTCCTTGATTTTGCGTTCCTTACGCGGTTGGGTGATTTATGGGACCCCGTTGACAGTTCACTTTGAATAAAACTCCTCCAGCAAGGCCCAACCTTGGTTTTAGAATTTGCCTCACCACCACCTATATGCTTCCCTTGGGTCACCCAACCCGAGGGTCATCTTTATTTTAGCCCCCCCGGGCCAGTGCTTCTATAAGTGCTATCCGAACTGAGTAGACTGCGGGGCCACCTCGGGGAAACTTGAGGGCTGGTTTTACTCGTAGGATGTCTCATCCGGTGTTTCCCTGAGAACGAGATATGTGCAGCTCCTATCGGGACTGTCGGCACATCGGGCGGCATTGCTGGTCTTGTTTTACCATTGTCGAAATGTCTTGTAAACCGGGATTCCGAGACTGATCGGGTCTTCCTGGGAGAAGGAATATCCTTCGTTGACCGTGAGAGCTTGTGATGGGCTAAGTTGGGACACCCCTGCAGGGTATAAACTTTCGAGAGCCGTGCCTGCGGTTATGTGGCAGATGGGAATTTGTTAATGTCCGGTTGTAGATAACTTGACACCAGATACGAATTAAAACGCATCAACCGTGTGTGTAGCCGTGATGGACTCTTTTCGGCGGAGTCCGGGAAGTGAACACGGTTTTGGGTTATGTTTGACGTAAGTAGGAGTTGAGGATCACTTCTTGATCATTGCTAGCTTCACGACCATTCCATTTGCTTCTCTTCTCGCTCTCTTTTGCGTATGTTAGCCACCATACATGCTTAGTCACTGCTGCAACCTCACCACTTTACCCCTTCCTTTCCCATTAAGCTTTGCTAGTCTTGATACCCATGGTAATGGGATTGCTGATTCCTCGTGGCTCACAGATTACTACAACAACAGTTGCAGGTACAGGTTTGCGATGATCATGACGCGAGAGCGATGTTTGCTTGTTTTGGAGTTCTTCTTCTGCTTCTTCTTCGATCAGGGGATAGGTTCCAGGTCGGCAGCCTGGGCTAGCAGGGTGGATGTTGTTTGTGTTTCAGTTTGTGTTTCATCCGTAGTCGGATGGTGCTCTTATGTATGATGACGTTGTATTCGTGTGGCATTGTATGCCTTTTGTATGTATCCCCATCCATTATGTAATGTTGATGTAATGATATCCACCTTGCAAAAGTGTCTCAATATGCGGTTCTATACTTGGTGGGACCTTCGAGTCTCTTTAGGAAAGTATCGCATATTGGGCGTGACATCCACCCATCGAGCTAAACAAGCTTAGTTGTACAAATTCATATCTGATATTATTGCTGATATTAGTAAAACTGAGAGATGTTTAATTGGTGAGCTAAATGTTCCTACTTTAGTTTCGAAATGCATGTGAGCCACATATGGAGAGACCGGAAAGTATAGTATTTCTCTGTGCGCTCTGGTTCATCACGGGTGGCCAACCGACATTGTATTGAAAGACTTGTAATATCTTGAATTTTCTTGCTCTTCTGCTCTTCTTTAAGATGATACTCTTCTCTTGTGGTCGACTGGTCAGGTTGAGTTGTTCTCCCTTAGTACATTTTGAATCTGTCAGGTCAGGTCGACTTGTTCTTCTTTACTATATGTTGAACCTATCATCTGCAAAGTGTCATCACTTCTGGAGCTCTCATATTTTGAGTAGTAGGCCACATTATATTAATGCACACAAGAAATTACAGCATGCATGGCATCTTTTAAAAGAATTGCAGAGATAGCACAAAGGGGTTTACAGGGAGGCAGTATTGGATTAGAATCACTTCTGCATTACAAAGAAAATCTCACTTGTTTTTATGTTTTCATGCATGTCACATATTGAACATTATCAAAATGAATATGAGAATGGGCGCACGAGAGGAATATTGCGGAATGATCCACTAGCTAACAAACTTGGCATGGTGGAGGATGGCCTATCTTATTCACCCATCAAGGTGCTTGCTCTAACTTTGCAAAGTTGTATTGGTCGCACATATTTTGCATCTGACCTCTTGCATTACTTCTACTTTGTTACACAATCTGCTTAGTTTAAGCATCATATATGAGTATATGCCATACCTAGCCATTTTCTGTACCTATTCCATGTGTCGTCACACTATGTTTTTTCAGTCAAGTGTTGTTCTTTCGTAATAGATGTCCAAAAGGAAGAGGGTGAGTGCAGATCCTCAAGGAGTACAAACTAGGTATTTGGAAAAGGTAGTGGTACCTGTTAAATCAGATAGATCAGCAGCCACAGAAAACACAAGCCCAATGGTACCACACTTTACCCCTACTGCAGTGGCCAAACCCCTATTAGAACTGCTGGGAGCCCAGCGTCAGGTACTGTCTATGATATCAATTCAAAATTTGAACTCCTAAATTTCTGCTTGTGCCTTACCTTCTCTCTTGTATGAAAACTAATTTCAGATGAATCTCCTTGCTCAAAGGATCATACGATCTCAAAACAATAATGGGCTCTGCATTGCTCTTGTCAGTACCTCTCTCCCTTTTGCCTTGTAACATTGTACTTAATTGATTGCTATTTGATTATGTATCATCAGTCTGCACCTGAGCTTCATTATTCTCTGTTTCTTCCAATATTATTTGATCTATATTTACTCTTTGCAAAATGTAGAATAATGGTAACGCTTATAAAGAGTTTTCTTTGGGGAATTTATTGAATTATCCTTCCATCAACATGGAGAAGGGCTTTGTCCAGCCCGTGTTAACATGTAATGTAAGTTCATTCTTCTCAAGCCTTCTAACTTTGTTCTAGTATAGATTTGTATAGGCATCATTTCCTCCACTGTTGTTTGCTTTGTTGTTTACATCTGATTGGATGTTTGCAACAACTACCAGTTTCAAATTGTAGTTGTAAAAACATGTTCCTTATGCAGAACAGATCCATTTATGTGCTTATATAAATGTGAAACCTGTTACGTGTCTCCTTGTTTCTCTTTCAGAGTCGTATCTCTTACGCCAGGCTGAACTTTAGGGAAGATAGTGAGCCAAACCATCTTGAGGACAGCGAGATGACCCCAAGGTCCTGTCTTGATGAAGACAGTGAGTTGAAGCTACTCACCAGCAGGTGTGAGACAACCTCTGTGCAGTCGCTGCCTCAATCAGTTCGACTTCTTTAGTATCAACTTAAAGCGGAAAAAGGGATGGCGGATGGCCTCTCCTCTCCTCTCCTCTCCTCCCACCTGCTCCACCTTCCACCATGGATCGAGCCTATGATCCAGGCCATGGATGGGCTCCTTCACTGGGATTTCAACCCTGGCCTTGTGGTGGCCGATCAGGTACGTCGTCGGTTTTGAGAGACGGTGCATTTCTCTCCTTCACGCAAGACCAAGGAGTTTTTCTTGGTCCTCTCCTTCTCCTCAGCCTCTTTCCCCCTCACTGAGGAATCTATGGGTGTGGCTCTGCAATGCTGCATTGGTGGTCATCATCTTGGTTTTAAAGTTTCTAAGATTTTTGAGAGATCATTTCGCTTCTCACTGGCCGGTAACAAGGTTGGTCATTACATACATGGCCTCAAGGATCGTATTTGGCCAGACTTCATCTGCCACTTTCATCTGTTCAATGGTCATTTCAATGGTTTTAAGCATTTGGATTCTCGTTGGCATGCAGATGAAACAATAGAATCTATTGCTCTTCGTAGCCCAGTGGCAGTGCGCACTACTCCTCAGGTTTTCTCACAGCCAACAGGAAATGATCATTCTACCTCCAATGAGTTGCGCAAATTTGGACTTATGCCTATTGCTTCTATGGATTTTGCTGACAAAAACAAGGATGAGGCCTCATGTTCTTACGAAGCACAGCCAGCTCAGGAACACGTCGTTCATCCCTTGGTTTTTTCGGAAACAACAGACACGAACATTCAATGCCCCGAAAATTCTACTGAGCATTTACTGCGGATTGGCTCTTTCCTGTTCCCTTGTAATATTGTCTACCCGAAACTACCGCAAAGTTTCCTTCAGTCGGCCTTCAAATATGCACCTCCCTTTCAGTCTTGGCCGCCCCTCCTCTCCAAGCCTCATATCGCTGATTTGTCGCGGGCAGGATATAATCCCAGGGAAGTAAATGATTTGATTCTTGCATGGGGTGTCCTGTGTGCTAAATGTTTACAATGGGGGCACGACAAATTTAATTGTCACGCCAGGATTATTTGCTTGCACTGTTCGGCACCGGGGCACAAAGGAATTAATTGCCCGTCCAGAATTCGGGCTTCTTTGAATGGAAAGGCTGATATGGGCTTGGATTCGGATCTTCCAGTCAATCAATCAATCAGGGCAGTCAATCAATCGACCGGCTGTGCAGCCACCTTACCCATCTACGGCGTCCAAGAACCAACCAACCTCCACCGTTCAATGCACTGCATGTGGGCACTACGAACACCTGGCGCCATCCTGCTGGCGGCGTCGTTGGGCCCAACGTTGGTAGTGGAGACCAAAACCCGCCCCGTCCACCTTTGACGCCCCGCCTTCTCCCCCATTGCCCGCCCCGCTTCCCAATGAAACAGAGCGCTCTGCTCTAACGTCACCTCCGCCCCTGCAAAACTCCGCCGCCGTCGGCATCCCCGCTCCGTCCACCTCCATGGCCAACTACCCTGTCAACCCACCTTCCAGCTTGATGATGGCTGTTAATTGAGCCAGGGCCAGCAGATCGCAAGGTTAGGGCGGACATGGCTGTTAATCCCATCCCGCCCCTCAACAACAACTTCCTCTCCATTGCCGAGGCCAGTCGGTTCGTGCCATTGCATCTTCAGGAAGATCTTCGCAACACGATTGAAGGCATGCTGCACGAGGCTGGACTGCACACCACCGAGACCTCTGACCATCCTTTGGGAGTGGGTATGTTTGCTTTTGCCAATTCTTTCCTACGCGACACTGCAGTAAACACCACCTTCCAGCTTGATGATGAGGATCTAGTGATTTACTTTGTGCGTCACAATGCTGCTCTGAATATGCGCAACACTACTTATGGCCCTGAACTCTGGCTTATGTACATTGGTTTTCCGGATGATTATCAGACTGATTTCTCTCTTCAGCGCTCAGTGGATGATTATGGTAGATTAGTTACTTGGAATAGCCCTAATGCTGATCACTCTGTGGTGCTGATTAAGGTCAGAGTGATTCACATGCGCCTCATTCCCAAGAGCATTGTCATCCCTCAGTTAGGTGGTGATAGAGCTTGCTGGACCGCTGCAGTTTTCATTCTCCGTGGCACTGATTGGACTGCCCATGACCCTGAGGTCCCTGTTGCTGATGAAGAACCACCTCCGGCTAATGGTATTCCACACCCTATGTTCGGGGAAGGCCTCACGGCGGAGCAGCTTTCCCAACAGCAACTTCAGAATTGGCTGTTGCAGAATGGGATTGGGCAGGATCATGCGCCCCATATGGCTCCTCAGCATGATGGGCTGCAGGATGCTCAGTGGGATCCCTGGCCGCAGCCTCCGGCCCCACAAATGCCTGCTGCTCTGTTTAATTTTCAGTCATGGCTTGCTGCTCAAGGTCTCCGTGTTCAAGACGGCATTCTCCCTGAAGATAATGTCTCTGACAGTCTGAACTCTGCTTGGTATGAAACTGCTTCTTCGGCAAGCACTCATGGCTCTTCTTTGGATTCCATCAGTCAAGTCAGCACCTTGCTTGTGGCTCCTCCTGAGACTCAGAATGTCATCAATGTGGATGTTGCAATTTCGGCTGAAACTATGAATATCAGTATCACAATTGAGGGCATGGAGCTAGCGACAGTGCTAACCTCAGATTGGATCCCGAGGAATGTCTTCACTGCTTACCTTTCCAGGTCCATTCTGTCTCTAACTGCTGCTTTTGGGCCCTGGAGCTCTGGATATGGACTGCCTCCCCTGGAATTTCAGTTGGCCCCTACTCGATCTGTCCTTCAAGTGACCAATCAGTCCACCACCCATATCCTCTGTTTCTCCCCGCGCATTCTGCAGGCTGTATCATCTTCGGTGCAGATCAGTGAGGTGACACCGGACGAAGAGCATCTTGCAATTCAACCTTCTACGCAGCCTGGCGTTCTCTCCCTGGACTCTGTTGACAATACTGAAATGCTTCTGATGCCCACAAGCAACACTGTTATCATGGATGCTGAACACTTAGATACACTCTCTAGGCTGTCAGACGCTGCATCTTCTGATACTGCATCTAGCTTGGCGCCAACTGCAGCTGCTTTGGATGGGCCTCCTTTAGTCTCCAACTCCAACCTGGAGATTTCTTCTGATTTGGGCCTTGCGCAAGTCCTGTCTGATGCGCCAACTACCTCTGCAGCCCGTACTCGGCGTTCAAAGCTGAAGGCACCTGTTGTAACTACTAAGGTCAGGCGCAGCACTAGATCGACGCGGTTTGACGGCTTCAGAGTGCCACAAATTTCTGATGCCCGCCCTCCTATTTCCAAAGTGAAGCCCAGGGTGATACCTTCTGCTACAACCTCCAGCTCTGCAAACATGGATCAGGTCCCGCCACCTACCTCTCTCCGCGCCATGCAGGAAATCGGAGTTACGCGCTGCGCTGTCCCGCCTCAGGAGCTCACCGAAGCTGCCCTGCTTGCTTCTGAAGATACGGCTACCATCCACAATAGCCCGCCTGAAGGATCATCTTCGTCTTCGGCTTAATTTCGCGGTTTCCTATGCCACTTTTGCGTAGTTGGAACGTACTATGTTGGAATTTGCGTGGGTTAAATTCAGACAAAAAGTTGTTAGCACTGTCGAATGCGATTTCTGTTAGTGGGTGTGCCATCGTTTGTTTACAGGAGACTAAAAAACCTGTTATCGATCTAGCGTTTATTAAAACTTGCTGCCCTAAACGTTTCGATAAGTTTGCTTATATTCCTTCTCGTGGGGCGTCGGGTGGATTACTCACTGTTTGGAACAGCTCTGTGTTCACAGGATCAGTTGTTGTCCAGGAAGAATTTGTTCTTGGCATTCAGTTCACTAGCGCCATTTCCGCCCAAGCATGGACGCTGTTCAACATCTATGGTCCCTGTACGGGGCCTGCTAGGGATATCTATACCCAGTGGCTATATGACAGGGACATTTAGGCACATGAAGATTGCTTATTCCTTGGGGATTTTAATTACATCAGAGGACCAGAAAATCGGAACAAGCCAGGGGGTGATATGCATGAAATGTCCATGTTCAATGACATCATTTGCAAACTAAACCTAGTTGAATTACCCATTAAGGGTAGGTTATACACATGGAGTAACATGCAACATGATCCACTCCTCGAGCAGCTCGATTGGTTCTTTACTTCCATGCACTGGACAAGTATTTATCCCAATACAATGGTCAAACCCCTATGTAAGCCCACGTCTGATCACACACCTTGTGTGGTCACCATTGAGACTAAAATCCCTCGTGCAAAGTTATTTAGGTTTGAATCATACTGGCTTTTGCATCCGGGCTTTATGGACGTGGTTAAACGTGTTTGGGATAAACCAATTGCAGTGCAGAATGCTGCTACTGTGCTCTGCCGGAAATTCAAACGGTTGCGACAGGAGCTCAAAACTTGGAGCAAAAGTATCTCACGTTTATCGGTGGCTATTGAAAACACTAATAAAACATTGGAAGATTTGGATGCACTGGAAAATCTAAGGGCTCTCACAATACCTGAGAACAATTTTCGCAAGATCATTAAAAACCATCTCCTCCGGCTCCTGGGGTACCAGAAACAATATTGGAAAGAAAGATGTACTGTCAGGTGGGTTAAGTTTGGTGACGAAAATACCAAGTTCTTTCAGGCCATGGCTACTGATAGATATCGTAAAAACAACATTGCTACACTGCAAACTCCGGAGGGCTTAATCGTGGAAGATCATAATGGAAAGGAGGCCATGCTCTTTCATGCATACTCGGACAGATTGGGCTCTTCTAGCACTACTCAGATGCACTTTGATCTCCCTTCCTTAATCAGACACAATGCAAATTTGGATCACCTCACGCTTCCTTTCACGCATGAAGAGATTGACTTGGTTGTTAAAGAAATGCCAGGCGATCGGGCACCTGGCCCAGATGGTTTTAGTGCTCTGTTCCTCAAAGCTTGTTAGCCAATCATTAAAAATGATTTCTACCTGCTGTGTGATCAATTTCATGCAGGAACACTCAATCTCCAGAGCATTAATGAGGGATTGATAACTCTTATCCTGAAGAATGGATCCCCATCCACAGTTAATGACTACAGGCCAATCACTCTACTAAACTGCTGTCTTAAACTCATTACCAAACTGTTGGCTAACCGTCTACAGAAAGTCATCTTGCAAATTATCCACCGTAACCAATATGGATTCATCCGTGGGAGATCTATACAGGATTGTCTTGCGTGGACTTTTCAATACATTCACCAGTGCCAGGCCTCCAAACGACCGATTGTTCTGCTAAAGCTGGATTTTGCTAAGGCCTTCGATACAATTGAGCACGATCCCATGATCAACATCATGAAGCATATGGGCTTTAATGATAGGTGGCTTTCGTGGATAAAGACCATTTTTTCCTCAGGCCGATCCTCGGTGCTCTTGAATGGTGTACCCGGAAGACAGTTTCATTGCAAGCGTGGTGTTCGGCAGGGTGACCCATTATCTCCGCTAATATTTGTATTGGCCGCTGACCTCCTACAATCGGCCATTAACGAAGCTTATAGAGAGGGCAGAATTCAGCTACCTTTTCCAGCCACGGGTCAAATGGACTACCCGATTGTCCAATATGCTGACGATACAATCCTGCTCATGCCTGCGTGCCCTCAACAAGCACTGATCATTAAAGACATACTTACCAAATATGCGTAGTCCATTGGCCTAAAAATCAACTTCCACAAGTCCACACTTATTCCCATAAACTTGGAGGATGACCTAACTTCCCAACTTGCTGCTATCTTTGAGTGCACAATCGGATCCATGCCATTCACCTACTTGGGGCTACCTCTGGGCACGTCTCGACCCTCACTTCAGGACTTTATGCCACTTGTCAGCATGGTGGAAAGAAGCTTGTCATCAACATGGTCCCTAATGTCACATGCTGGCAAGCTAACTCTTCTCAACTCCACAGTTACCTCTCTGCTCATTTATGCCATGTGCACGCTACATTTCCCTCTGAAACTCATTGAACTCTTGGACAAAATTAGGCGTCGATGCTTATGGCTTAAAAAGACTGATCAAGGTGATAAGTCGAACTCGCTTGCAGCTTGGGATATGGTATGTAAACCTAAAAAGAAGGGAGGGCTAGGAGTGCTTGATTCGCGTGTACAAAATGAAGCTTTACTCATGAAGTTTCTACACAAGTTCTATAACAAGTTGGATATACCGTGGGTGCAGCTCACTTGGGACTCTTATTACACCCAAAAAGTACCTCATGCCTCGGATCCAGTCGGCTCATTCTGGTGGAAGGACATACTCAAGCTCACACCGAAGTTTCGTGGGATTTCTCAAATCAATATTGTGTGTGGCACCACGGCTTTGTTTTGGAAAGATCTGTGGTCAGGACAAATCATTCAGGACTCCCACCCTAGGGCCTTCTCCCACTCTCTTAATGAGGATGTTTCGGTCCAACAGTTCCTGGGAATAACTTCCCTGCATGAAACGTTCCACCTGCCCTTAACCCCTCAAGCACTGAACGAGGTTAGAGACTTACAGACAATCACGGCTCATCTACAAACATCCTCATCATCCACGGATATTTGGCACTACACGTGGGGTAAAACAATCTATAAATCAACAGACTATTATAAATTCTTCTTCAAAAATGTCCAAGTGCAACAGATATTTGGATGGATTTGGGATTCAAAATGCACGATGAAGTTGAAAGTCTTTGCCTGGCTGCTCTTCCATGACAGACTCAATATGAGGAACATGTTGAAACGGAGACACTACAACATAGGGGATGACCACAATTGCCTCCTGTGTTGTTTGAACATTGAGGAAACGGTGGAACAAATGATCTTCACATGCACTTTCAGTAAACTCTGTTGGGCCAAACTTGGGATGAACTGGGAACCTTTCCTGGGCCGAATACAAGCTGTAGAAGATCACAGAAACTCTCATCCCACCCCACTGTTCCTGGAGAAATTCATTGTGGCAGCTTGGAGTATTTGGAAGGAGAGGAATAACAAGCATTTTTTAGCAATAGCTCCTTCACTAACCTCCTGGCTGGACAGATTCAAGAAAGACTTTGGTCTTCTTCAACATAGAGTCAAAGAGGAGCATAGGCTCCTTGTGCTGAACCTTGTACATTCCCTTTAGTGGTTTCACTCTATTTACTTGGTTTTACTTGCCACAAAGTTGGCAACTTTGTATCTTACACCCCCTCCACCATCATGTAAATATCCTTTGTACAACCGATTTTTTATATAATATAGTAACACAGTAGGAGCCTTTCCTACTGTTCCTGGTCAAAAAAAAACTTAAAGCGGAAAGGCTTGCTTTAGCTCAGCTCCGACTTGAAGTCAAAGATGCAATGAAGATGTCAAAGGACTGCCGTGCGCACCATCAT
Source organism: Triticum dicoccoides (assembly GCF_002162155.2). NCBI lineage: Eukaryota > Viridiplantae > Streptophyta > Magnoliopsida > Poales > Poaceae > Triticum > Triticum dicoccoides. The sequence continues at coordinate 546,727,741 of NC_041391.1, forward strand.
GCCTTAAATATAGTGTTGATGCATCTATCGTTGACACAACTGAGGTCTACTCAGCTTCTTCAGCTGTTTGGGGGGGCCCGACCTGGCCAGGCCTAGTGCTTTCTGAAGTGCTCTCAGTTTTGTATATTCTTTTGTTGGCGCGTTTATTTGCACTGGTGGCGAACTTTGATGCCTAGTGGATGTAATATGTGTGATAGCCGTGATAGCCTAGTGTAAGTTGCTTTCTTATTTATTTCCTTGTTGTCTTGTTTATTTGTTTGCTTGTAGTCATTGCAGCTCTTTTTCCGCGGTTTGCTAGTGGCTGCAAAAACCTATTTTTTAAAACTAGGCTACAATAACCATGGGCTAATATTTACTGTAGTGACACTGGGCCTCCTACGGGCCATAGAAACAGTGGGCCTTCTACGGGACGTAGAAACAGTGGGCCTTCTACGGGCCGTAGAAACAGTGGGCCTTCTACGGGCCGTAGAAACAATGGGCCTTCTACGGGCCGTAGAAACAATGGGCCTTCTATGGGCCGTATCATCAATGGGCCTTATACAGGCAGTATGATAACATGGGCCAATAACAGGCCGCATTATGGTCGTAAATGGGCTAGAGTTGGAATCGTCCATTCATGGGCCGACCATAACGGGCCATCGTTAATAGGCCATATTACATGATGCTATGAAAAAGGCCCAACGTATTAACGGACCACAAACGGGCCGACTGTAACCACGGGCTGAATTTAGCCCAGAAGCAGAAAATGACAATAACGGGTCGTAAGTAAATGAATGCTGGAAATGATCCCAAGAATAAATGGGCTCTGAGAAGGCCAAAAGATAACATGGGCTAGGAACGGCCCAACGGAATAACGGGCCGTTAATGGGTATAAAGTCATACACTGTACATTACGGGCCAGTTTCACCACGGGCCGTTAATGGATGTAAAGTGATACACTGTTCATTACGGGCCAGTATCACCACGGGTCATTAATAGGCCAAGAGTTACATAGGGCCTCATATGGGCCGAAAGACGTCATGGGCCATACATGGGCCAGAAGTGAAAACGGTCTGGAATCATATTGGGTGGCCCAGATGACGCTACTGGGCCTAATTCGGATAGGGCGTAACGGGCCTTGGGTTAGCGGGCTGTAAATGGGCTATATGCGAACAGGCCGTTAACAGGCTTTACATGGGCCGGCCCGCCACCTTTTGACCAAGTCAAACGGTCTGACCTTTTCATAGGAATTGGCCTCTGTTGGGCCATGCCATGTGTCGACGTATCATAAGCGCCTTCTGTCCAATGTGTGGATGAAATCTATCCCAATGATGAGCTGACACGTGTTTCCTCCAGGCAATGATGATTTTACACGTGGAAATCCCCATTGGTCGGGGCTGTTAACGGGTTATCGGATCCAAAACCCGACCCGATAGCTTAACGTCGTTCCGTTACGGTGGTTGCCACGTGTCAGTCACCCCTGACGAAAGCACTTATGTGACGCGTGATTTATCGTCATGGAAGTGGAAACTTCCGTGATGATAATTTTGGTAATGTCATGGAACTCTTCTACGACAGCACAGGTATGACTATCTTGATTCTGTCAAAAAATCGTCATGGATGTACATGCATGACAGAAAATGTGACCTACTGTGACAAACACGTATCATCACGGAAGTGTATTTTTTTGTAGTGCATATTAGATCTAACATATGTAACTAAGCATATTCGAGCTAACATAGGTAACTAAGCATATTAGAGCTAACTTAGAGCTAACTTATGTCATTTCAGAGGAAACAAAGCTAAGTATATATAGATCATTTTGGAGATCTGAAATACCTGACATAGTTCAGTTCTCATTGTTCTTCTCCTTCTCCTTCCTCAGCCTGATGCGCCAAGAGCAGCGAGGCGGTGGAGGCAGTGGGATGTAGTCTTCTACCACAATTGGCGTGGTCATGTCGCCCAGCTGTGGGATCTCTAGCGCCATCACCGGCGCGAGGTAATTGTCAGGCACCACCACCATTGAGAGGCCATCTTCAGGAAGGACAAGCATGACCATCGCTAGGGCATCCTTAGCCACCACAAACTCTTGCCCATGGTCAGCCACCACCATATCTTGCCCTTGGACAGCCACCACCATCCCTACACTACTAGGGAAAAGCCTATACACAGAATCTTATCAGCAGCACGCTCCAAAATAACTCGCTGCTGCTAACTAGTAGTAGCTCGTACGGACGAAACTCGCTGCTGAGACAAATATAGCAGTAGCGCGTCATCCGAAAGACGCGCTGCTGCTATAATTCCTACGAGGCCGCCGCGAGGCTAGTTATAGCAGCAACGCGTTAGAGTGATGCGCGCTACTGCTACGCGGCATAGTAGCGGCGCATTTATAGGATAAGCGCTACTGCTAAGTTTCCTACAAAAATTTAGTCCCACCTCGCTCCGTGAAGAGAGTTTCTACCACCTTAAATATGTTACTTCTCACACTTTGACAAGCACTTGATCTTCATTGAACTCTATGTGTAGAATTAGTGGCTGAAATATGAGTCTTCACCTGTTCCTAAACCGGTGAGGACTCATATTGTCAAATCAGATTGTACACAAAAAGATCGTTGATGATCAATGTGTTTTTGATATATTGAACAAAGTCTATTTTTGCGACACATAGCAGTAGCGCTTTACTGTGAAAAGCGCTGCTGCTAGATAGCTTAGCAGTAGCGTGTTTTCCTGAAGAGCGCTATTGCTAAGCCATCCATCTCCCTCATCTCCTCCCTTCGGATCCACTCACACACAACCACTCAAAATCCTCTCCGGCCGATCCGTCTGCGCCACGCGCCCCCGTCGCCCCTCCTCCATCTGCGCCGCGCGCCGTCACCTCCTCCTCCTTGCTGGACTCGGTACCGGCCTCCTCCTCCGTCCTCCCTCTCCACTCGCCGCTGGCCGGCCCCTCCTCGCTCCGCCTTCCTCCTCCGTCCTCCCTCAACTTGCCGCGCCGGCCAGCCCCTCCTCGCTCCGCCTTCCTCCTCCATCCTACTCTCTTCTCCCTCCTCGAGTCGCCCTCCTTCTCCCTCCTGCTCATATGCAACATTTTGATTTAGTTGATATAATTTAGTTGACTTAGTAGGCTAGTTGATTTAGTTGACTTAGAACATTTTGATTTAGTTGATTTAGTAGGCTAGTTGATTTAGTTGACTTAGACCATTTTGATTTAGTTGATTTAGTAGGCTAATTCATTTAGTTAATTTAGTTGACTTAGAACATTTTGATTTAGTTGACTTAGTAGGCTAGTTGATTTAGTTGACTTAGAACATTTTGATTTAGTTGATTTAGTAGGCTAGTTGATTTAGTTGACTTAGAACATTTTGATTTAGTTGACTTAGTAGGCTAGTTGATTTAGTTGACTTAGAACATTTTGATTTAGTTGATTTAGTAGGCTAGTTGATTTAGTTGACTTAGAACATTTTGATTTAGTTGACTTAGTCGGCTAGTTGATTTAGTTGACTTAGAACATTTTGATTTAGTTGATTTAGTAGGCTAGTTGATTTAGTTGACTTAGGAACATTTTGATTTAGTTGATTTAGTAATCCTTTTCTCATATTGCTTTAGGAAGAATGGCGCCACCACCACCACCACTATGTCAACTGTGCAAGTCAAGATGCACCAGCAGCCTTGCAACTGGCAAGCTGTTCTGCATCTACTTCCAGCCGATTTTTCGTCATGCGGCGGTAAGAAATTAGATGAAATGTAATAACTATTTTATTTTTAGTGTTGGCATTACTGCATTGTGTCATTTTGCTTATTTTACACAGATCGTCCCATGCAATGTGAGGTTGAAATTCAACAAGCTGACAGGAGACACTATGACATTTGAGGCTCCTGGGGGGGCGTACATTATGGAGGTCGAGAAATGACGCAATATGTCGCAGATTGGAGGAGATGGATGGGCCCGTTTTGTCGCTCGCATGCATCTTACTGGTGGTGAGTTGATCAGCTTCAACTTCCGAGCAGAAAGACCCAAGCTAGCTGTCATTTATCTCAACCTGGTGGAAGATGATGAAGATGACGAAGATGACGAAGATGATGAAGATGATGAAGATAATGAGGACCCACTCGATGAAGATGATGAGGACCCACTTCATGAAGCCATCGTAGCTCAAAGAACAAGGCTGAGTGAGGAGGAGGTGTCCAACCTGTGGGACATAATTCCACCACGTGCTGACTTTGTCGGGGTGCCATTCGTGACCCGCTTGACAAATACCATGGTTTATCGACATGATATGGTATGGTATACTTACAAATGCAAATTAATAGTGTGAATTACTTAGTGTACAGTCCAATGATATGGTATGTTGTGTGGAATCTAGTCGATGATATATATGTTTTAGTGTAGAGTTCGATCACATGCTTATTAATTGATATGTTTTTCTTATTTAGAAATTGGCAACGAACATATCTGTGAGTTATGGTATCGAGCCTGATGAAGAAGGCTCAGCTGGACTACGCCTTACTGCAAGGGGCTCCGTCACAACCTGTACTTACCGCGTGGACACGGACGGTCGCACACACTTAAGCTCGGTTGGGTCAAAGAAATTCCTCGATGGCAAGAATCTTCGTGTTGGACAGGCCATCCTAATTACTATCAGGAACACCAACCGCCCAGGCTTGAGGATGATGATTGTCTTCGATATCATCTAGAACTACATATGTGTGTGTGGCTATATCATCTAGAACTATATATGTGTGTGTGGCTATATCATCTAGAACTACATATGTGTGTGTGGCTATATCATCTAGAACTACATATGATGATCATCGTCGATATCATCTAGAACTACATATGATGATGGCCGTTGATATGACCATGTACTGCTTGAGGATGCATGTTGGCTATGCATGAAATTGTTATCTAGTACTCCCTTCGTTCCAAATTACTCGTCGTGGTTTGAACTAAAACCACGACGAGTAATTTGGAACAAAGGGAGTACTACCGTACCTAGTAATGGTTTATGAATTTGATATCTACTAGCAGTACCTAGTATCTTGTATCTGAAAGGAGAATGAAAGTGAAAGGAGAACTAAAAGGGAATGGGGCAGTGGGAAAATGATGAAAGATATAGCAGTAGCGAGGGATGACGAAATCGCTACAGCTAGTTAATAGTAGCGCGTTCACAAAAAGCGCTGCTGATATCATCAACAGTAGTAGCGCGGGTTGGGGCCGCGTTACTACTATGAGTTAGCTGTAGCGCCTTATTAGTAGCGCGGCCACCTGCGCTTCTGCTAGCTAGAAAACCCGCGCTGCTGTTAGCCTTTTCCCTAGTGGTCCTAGGTCATCCTCAGCCTAATGCCCACTCTGCTCCTCTTCTTCCCCACTCCAATCCAGATCATCCTCCTTGCTGACTTTGCTGCAGCCAGAATCGCTGCTGCTTTTGCTACAACCAAAACCTCTGTTGCTTTTGCTACAGCCAAAATCGTTACTGCTTTGGGTGTAGCTAGTGTCGCTGCTGTTGCTCCGATTGCATGTCCAAATGCAACAATGACCGTTAACAATCGATGCAAGACAAAGCCAAATGTAGAGGAATAAGAAGAGGCAAAACGTACTGGCATCATCGTCGTCAGCGTAGCGCATGCGACACATAGTCGCGTTGAACACCTTCACGATGAGTATGGTGGCATCGTCATCGTACCTGAAGAGAAGGAAGTGCCACTTCCTAAGGTCGTAGGCATGGTAGAACTTCTCCCAGCCACGACACAGGTACATGTGGCCCTCCTTGATCACCAACTCCACGTCCCATAACCTGCGAAACCCGCTGCCGGCCTGTCGCAACTTCACATTATTTAGCGGATCTTCACCCAACATGTTCATAAAAGTGTCAGGAAGCCTCTGCATTTTGGGACAATGAGTGATTTAGCAAACAACAGAGTTATCATAATAAGATGGGTGAAGGGGAGATCTCTGCTTTTATATACCTGCCTCGTGGATGATACTGAAGTCCCAAGTATTATACTGAAGAACTCGAAAGCATCCAACTCATACTCAGGTGTGGCAGTGCGGAGGCGGCTTCCCCCCCATCTCTGACAAGCAGCAGAAGAGACCAATTAGTACCCTTACAACATTATCATACAACATTATAACATAAGAAATTTTGAGCAGAAGATAATCATTTGCACCAAGTTATCATTTCTCATTCAAAAAACAATGCACTTGTGGACATATGATGGCTCTACTTGAATTTATTAGTAGCAGTAGTCGTAAAAAATGTTGACTTTACTTGAATTTCATATAATAACTATTTTAACTTCTTTCGGTCAGCAACTAGGCAACTAGCTAGCAGTATAAAAACATTCAACTAAAGAAAAAACAGAAAATGCAAAACGTGGCAGAACCCTAAATAAGAAAGTATAAAAATGTGTCTTTTTCTTCTTCTTCCCCTCTTCTTCTTTTTTCCTCTTTTTCCTTTTCTTCTTCTTCCTCTTCTTCCTGTTCTTCTTCTTCTGCTTCTTCTTCTTCTTCTTCTTCTTCTTCTTCTTCTTCTTCTTCTTCTT
>NC_041391.1:546735116-546749090 GCF_002162155.2 Triticum dicoccoides
GAGGGGCAGTGACGGGGCGGCAGGACGGCGGGGAGGGGCGGCGATGGGCAGGAGGGGGGCAGGACGGCGGGGAGGGGCGGCGACGGGCACAGGGGACGGGGCGGTAGTGGCCGGCTTGCGGGTGAGAGATAGAGAGAGAGAGCGCACGCGTTCACGGCAGGGGGAGGTTAGCGATTCAACGTCGTGCCCGGGTGGGCCCCCTACCCTCTCTGTCGTCAGCCTAGAGGACGGCAAAGAATTGTTTGCCGGCAGCCAGCGGACGACAAAGAAATGGCAGACGGCAAAGAGCTGACCTAGCCATAGCCTTGCGTCTATGGGCCCACAAGGTTCTTTGCCATCGGCTAGCTGACGGCAAAGAAGTGGATTTTAGTACTGACCCTTCCACCATTGCTAGACTCTCTAATACCGCACACCTTTCGCCGGTATCATACACCCACCATATACATTCCTCAAAACAGCCACCATACCTACCTATTCTAGCATTTCCATAGCCATTTCGGGATATATTGCCATGCAACTTACCACCATTCTGTTTATTATGACACGCTTCATCATTGTCATATTGCTTTGCATGATCATGTAGTTGACATCGTATTTGTGACAAAGCCACCATTCATAATTCTTTCATACACGTCACTCTTGATTCATTGCATATCCCGGTACATCGCCGGAGGCATTCACATAAAGTCATATTTTGTTCCAAGTATTGAGTTGTAATTTTTGAGTTGTAAGTGAATAAAAGTGTCATGATCACAATCATAAGAGCATTGTCCCAAGTGAGGAAAGGATGATGGAGACTATGATTCCCCCACAAGTAGGGATGAGACTCCGGATGAAAAAAAAGGAAGAAAAAAAAGAGGCCATAAATAAAAGAGAGAAAAAGGCCCAAATAACAAAAATGAGAGAAAAAGAGAGAAGGGACAATGTTACTATCCTTTTACCACACTTGTGCTTCAAAGTAGCACCATGATCTTCATGATAGAGAGTCTCCTATGTTGTCACTTTCATATACTAGCGAGAATTTTACATTATAGAACTTGTCTTGTATATTCCGATGATGGGCTTCCTCAAAATGCCCTAGGTCTTCATGAGCAAGCGAGTTGGATGCACATCCACTTAGTTTCTTTTGTTGAGCTTTCATACACTTATAGCTCTGGTGCATCCGTTGCATGGTAATCCCTACTCACTCACATTGATATCTATTGATGGGCATCTCCATAGCCCGTTGATATGCCTAGTTGATGTGAGACTATCTTATCCTTTTTTTCTTCTCCGCAACCACCCTTCTATTCCACATATAGTGATATGTCCATGGCTCACGCTCATGTATTGCGTGAAGATTGAAAAAGTTTGAGAACACCAAAAGTATGAAACAACTGCTTGGCTTGTCATCGGGGTTGCGCATGATTAAATACTTTGTGTGATGAAGATAGAGCATAGCCAGACTATATGATTTTGTAGGGATAACTTTCTTTGGCCATGCTATTTTGAGAAGACATGATTTCTTTGTTAGTATACTTGAAGCATTATTATTTTCCTGTCAATATTAAACTGTTTTCTTGAATCTTTCGAATCTGAACATTCATGCCACAATAAAGGAAATTACATTGAGAAATATGCTAGGTAGCATTCCACATCAAAAATTCGGTTTTTATCATTTACCTACTCGAGGACGAGCAGGAATTAAGCTTGCGGATACTTCATACGTCTCCAACGTATCTATAATTTTGATTGTTCCATGCTATTATATTATCTGTTTTGGATGTTTAATGGGCTTTACTAAGCACTTTTATATTATTTTGGGACTAACCTATGAACCGGTGGCCCAGTGCAAATTGCTGTTTTTTTGCCTATTTCAGTGTTTCGCAGAAAAGGAATATCAAACGGAGTCCAAACGGAATGAAACCTTCGGGAGAGTTATTTTTGGAACAAACATGATCCAGAGAACTTGGAGTGGACGTCAAGAAAGAAGCGAGGAGGCCATGAGGCCGGGAGGCGCGCCTGCCCCCCTAGGCGCGCCCCCACCCTCGTGGGCCCCTCGCAGCTCCACCGACCTACTTCTTCCTCCTATATATACCCATGTACCCAGAAAACATCCAGGAGCACCACGAAACCCTATTTCAACCGTAGCAACCTTATGTACCCATGAGATCCCATCTTGGGGCCTTTTCCGGCGCTCCATCGGAGGGGGAATCGATCATGTAGGGCTTCTTCATCAACACCATAGCCTCTCCGATGATGTGTGAGTAGTTTACCACAGACCTTCGGGTCCATAGTTATTAGCTAGATGGCTTCTTATCTCTCTTTGGATCTCAATACAAAGTTCTCCTCGATCTTCTTGGAGATATATTCAATGTATTCAGTTTGGTTTGGCCAACTAGATTGATCTTTCTTGCAATGGGTGAAGTGCTTAGCTTTGGGTTCAATCTTGTGGTGTCCTTTGCCAGTGACAGCAGGGGCAGCAAGGCACGTATTGTATTGTTGCCATCGAGGATAAAAATATGGGGTTTATATCATATTGCTTGAGTTTATCCCTCTACATCATGTCATCTTGCCTAATACTCTAGATGCATGGTGGATAGCGGTCAATGTGTGGAGTAATAGTCATAGATGCAGAATCGTTTCGGTCTACTTGTCGCGGACGTGATGCCTATATACATGATCATGCCTAGATATTCTCATAATTATGCACTTTTCTATCAATTGCTCGACAGTAATTCGTTCACCCACCGTTATACTTATGATATCTTGAGAGAAGCCACTAGTGAAACCTATGGCCCCCGGGTCTATTTGCCATCATATAAGTCTACAATCTATTTTTACGTTGCATTCTTTACTTTCAGTTTATATCATAAAAATACCAAAAATATTTATCTTATTATCTCTATCAGATCTCACTTTTGCAAGTGGCCGTGAAGGGATTGACAACCCCTTTATCGCGTTGGTTGCAAGGTTCTTATTTGTTTGTGCAGGTACAAGGAAACTTGTGTGTAACCTCCTACTGGATTGATACCTTGGTTCTCAAAAACTGAGGGAAATACTTATGCTACTTTTCTGCATCACCCTTTCCTCTTCAAGGGAAAAACCAATGCAATCTCAAGAGGTAGCACCTATTTGGGCACTTTGTCTTCTGCTGGCAGACGGCAAAGCATGTCGTTAACCCCCTAACGGACCTAAGCTGCCACGTGTGCCGTCAAGGCTCTTTGCCGTATGGCAAAGGCCTTTGCATTTTTTTCCGTCTGCTAGCAGACGGTGAATTGCCCTTTGTCGTAGTTTGTTCAGCCGATTGTGTTGTCTTCTGCTGGCTGGCGACAAAGGCCTTTGTCATCCACTAGGCATGCCTTTGCCGTCTGCCACGGCAAAGTTCTCGATTCCTATAGTGAATTTGTAGATTGAATAGGAAGTTGACTACGTACATCCAGATTTGTTATGTATTATACCATACTCTCATGCTCCCAGCTATGGTGTATACCAAAACATATTGCCATACACATATGAGAAGCATCGAGAGGAGGTAAAATTATTAATCCTAGCAATTAAGTAGCGGGATGGGGCTGGAATTGATTACGGGCCAAAAATTTGGGCTTTGTTTGCCCACCCGTTAATGGGCCAGTAGGGATTAATCGGCATGACAATTGATTAATCAGTCCAACTGGCCAGTTAATCGTCCTGGCAAGTTAACACGATGAATAGGTGTTACTCGATTCGTCCATGCTATGAGTAGCGATTAACTGACCCGTTAATTGATTAACTGGGTGAATTCTTGAACAGTGATTATACTGCTAATTTCCTATAATTTCTTCATCGCAAACATGTTCTATTTGTTTGGTTGGTTGTATTTTGATTTGTGATGACCATGAAAAACCACATCTCTTTGATATTCGTACTATTAAATTCAGTTCTAGCGACCCCGAGGAAGTAATATGTTATACGTCTAAAATAGGATTGAGAACTCACTTGCTAGAATATCTGGATAACCTCAAACCTCTTTTCCAAATATTAATGGGCTCCTGTTTTTGCAAAATTTCATCAACACTCCATGATAAATGTATGCTTTACCTTTTACCTTGGAGTATCAGTATGTACACTCTAGAATTGGAGTATTAGTATGTAAACTCCGAAATTGGAGTATCAGTATGTAAAGTGTTGTTTTCGCAAAATCTCATGAACATGAAAAAAAGGTCATGCTAAGCTTTTTTACCTTGGAGTATCAGTATGGAAACTCCAAAATTTGAGTATCAGTATGCAAACTCTAGAATTGGAGTATTAGTATGTAAACTCCAGATAGTTTCTGTGGTACTGATACATACATCATGAAGTTTACACCTGTTGTGATATTTATATTCAGATTCAACGAGAGTACAAACTAAACCTATCAACTAGTTATGTTAGCTAGATGGGTTTTTCACAATTCAATGCTATGCAAGCCTAGGAAAGAATTAAACAAACATGTATGGAGAGAGCACTTCTGTGTAGGGTAACTATGTTTGTACGAAGAGAGCGCCTTCTCACTGGTGAGGCGGTTCTGCATGAAGCACCATGTTTGGATTTACGTCTTTGGCCTATACTATGTAAAACATGGAAAGTTCATCAGCGGCTTCCTGGGCTTCAGCAAGTTCTGCCTCACTTACATACCTCACCCCTTGTGAGTTCTTACTAAGTGGAGCGGTAGGCTATAGAAGCCAGTCCAGTCTGAAGTCTTAACTGATTGTCCAGTAATATGTAGGTGATCACAATATGAATTCAGACTTGAGAAAATGACGCGTTATCAATAAAATCGTACAGCTGATACGTCTTGAGCGTATCTATAATTATTTATTGTTCCATGCTATTAAAGTATCATTCTTGGATGTTTTATACTCAGTTACTAGCAACTTTATATCATTTTTTGGGAATAACCTATTGACAAAGTGCCTAGTATCAGTTGTTTTTTTTGCTTGTTTTTTACTTCACAGAAAATCAATAACAAACGGAGTCCAAATGCCATGAAACTTTTTGGAGAATTTTTTCTGCCTAGAATACACCTAGGAGCCCAAGAAGTGCACCATAGGGGCCCACTAGGCACCAGGGCGCACCAGGGCCCACAGGCGCACCTTGGTGGGTAGTGGGGCCCACGGGCTGCCCTCTCCACTAAACTCTGGCTCTATAAATACTCTGAAATCCCAAAATCCCTAGGGGTGTCCACGAAACACAATTCCAGCCGCCGCAAGTTTCAGAACCACGAGATCGAATCTAGAGGCCTTTTCCAGCAATATGTCAGGGGGGCAACGATCACGTAGGGGTTCTTCATGATCACCCTTGCCGCTCCGATGATGTGTGAGTAGTTTACCACCGACCTACGGGTCTGTAGGTAGTAGCTGGATGGCTTCTTCTCTCTTTTTGATCTTCAATACAATGTTCTCCTTGATGTTCTTGGATATCTATTCGATGTAATGACTTTTTGCAGTGTGTTTGTTGGGATCCCATGAATTGTGAGTTTATGATCAGATATATCCGTGAATATTATTTGAGTCTTTGTTGAACTCTTTTATGATTGATCTTTTTATCCTCGTATTCTTCTTTGAAATGTTGGTTTGGTTTGGCCAACTAGATTGATTTTTCTTGCAATGGGAAGAGGTGCTTTGTGATGGGTTCGATCTTGTTGTGCTTAATCTCAGTGACAGAAAGAGACATGGCATGCATGTATCGTTGCTATTAAGGATAAAAATATGGGTTCTATTCCGACATGAATAGATCTTGTCTACATGATCTCATCGTTCTTATTGCATTACCCCATTTCTCCATGTACTTAATACACTAGATGCATGCTGGATAGCGATCGATGTGTGGACTAATAGTAGTAGATGTAGGCAGGAGTTGGTCTGCTAATCTTAGACGTGATGCCTACATACATTATCATTGCCTTGGATATCGTCATAATTATTTGCTTTTCTGTCAATTGCCCAATAGTAATTTGTTTACCCATCGTATGCTATTTTCTCGAGAGAAGCCTCTTGTGAAATCTACACCCCCGTGGTCTATTTCCTACTATTCTCGGATCTATCTATCCAAAAAAAACAAAAAATACCTTGCTGCATTTTTTCTTTACTTATTTTATTTTGTGTTTTTGCTAGATCTATTTATAAAATATCATACAATTTAATCTATCTCAATACGGAAGAGGGATTGGCAACCCCTCTTACGCGTTGGGTTGCATGTTTTGGTTGTTTTTGTGCAGGTGTTGTTTACATAGTGTTGCTTGGTTCTCCTATTGGATTGCTAACTTGGTTTCATAACTGAGGGGAATACTTACTCTTGTTGTGTTGCATCATCCCCTCCTCTTCGTGGAATTACCAACGCAGATACAAGCAACCAACAGCCAGCATTGAATTAAATCGATGAATATGCTTACTTCCATGGTGCTACAATCTATACAATCCCAATGATTTTTTAATAAGATTAGCTAATATTTCTTAGTCTCTCTTTCACATACTACCCTTGTGAGCCACCTTTTAACATCACAACATGAGAAAATGATTGTTGTCCATTCATCCTTTGCTGAAAGACATTGTGATGGTGAGTACTAGTTGCCTGTGTTGCACTATCTAAGGGGAGTGTTGTAAAGATGCTTCTAAAGTTGGTGAAGCAAAAGCGAGACAAGTTTGATCATATATTTATTGAGACAACAGGTAAATATCATAAACTATTCTTAAGATATGTGAACCTCTATTGTATAACAAAAAACCAATGTCACGGTCCATGTCTTGGAAAGCCTGGTCATGCTACTAAAATATTTTGTTCTGATGAATTGGTCCCAAAGCATGTGCAACTTGATGGTCTGGTTAGTCTGGTTCATGGATAACCAGGCCATGAAACCTTTGAATGAAGTGAAAGGAAGGTGGGTTGTGAATGAGTATGTAGACAAGGTTATATTGAACAAGCTATTTAGTTAGTGTGTAGAAGTGTATACAAGACTTTAGTACAGAAAATTTGTTATTTAAGAACATATTTTTCTTGATTTTATTCTATAGAAAACAACATAAAAAGGGCGTCTACACGTCATCGGTTGGCTATCGGCATTATGACATTCCGATCATCGTTTCTTGCTCTCTAACATCAAATGGCCCTCTTGAGGTTTGTGGTGTCAATATTTTAGGATCACCGACATATGACCTAAGATTGGTCTTATCACACACGAACGTGGTGCAACCCAGCAAGGAGTCTAGGGGTTCAGCACGACATGCTTAGAGGAGCAGCCGAGCAGATGCTCCCACCGGTGATGCATTCATGGAGTTGAGTTATTCATAGAGGTGTTACTGCCAAGCCTGGATTCGATTAGAGAATCTTCCACTAGGAGCAGCGTATGGCTACAACAGTTGTGGTCGGGAACGCAAGTCGGGCCGCCTCCACGTGGGCTGCTATTTCAAGGTCTTGGTACTGCACCTCAGTTAATTCAGTAGGAGTAGGTCATTCCCTGTCCAAGTGTTTTATTATTGATCATTGCTGCTTCATCTGGGTAGTGACCCTAGCTCGACTGGTTGGGGTGTGGATGTACAACCCAACTCTTGAGTTCAAATGCTCACGGAGGAAAATTTATGTTCCTATTTATTTTTGAGGACTAGCCTTTCTTGATACTCATGCACTTTATCTATAGGATGTCAGGACCAAGCTTGGTTATTAATCACGATAAAAATCATGGTACTCATGCTTAATGGTTGTATGCATCCTTAGTTGGTGTAAAGGCCGGGGAAGTGAAATTATCCCCCATATTTAGGGAGCAGAGCATCATTGTCACCCCATCTCCGCCTTCATGTATTGTCTTGCCGACGCTGCCACACAGGATCAGATCAGGACCTCGTGCTCGAGAGCAACAGTAGCAGCAGGAACTAGATCATGTGATCCGATCTCCCCTCCTCCCCCATCTCACTCACGTGCGACCATGCTGGGACGCACCGGGGCATCCCTGCCGGTCATCTCTAGACCTCCTCCATGCCAAGACCTCCTTCCACCACCTCTGCCGCCAGGAGTGAAAGCAAATGTGGAGTGGCGGAGACGACGGATCTGCTCGGCCAAAGTTCAGATCATAGTGGCGGCGCTCGCTCTAGCCGTTCAGCGGTACTGACGTAGGGCGACAGCGTCAGGCATGATCGGCGAGCTTGTGGCGGCAGGCGACGCGCAGCCGGTGGGTGGCGGTGGCATTGGTTGGGGCCGATCTGGACCCGAATTGGTTCGGATGGGCCGCGACCTAGGCTGAAGTACCTTCTTCATCTCGCCGACTCCGATGATGACACGTGAGCTCCTAGGTTCGTCCGCCAACATATGTAAGCCAGGGGATCCGACCCCGAGCCTGTTGGTGGTGGCCTTCTCCTCCGCTAGAGATGATCGGCTAGCTGGTTGTGGCGGATCCCTAGATCTCATGGCTAGTCTTGGTGGCAAGTTGGGGAGGCATGGCTACCAGTGAAAATCGAGCTCCAGTAGGCGATGGACATTGGAGCCATTGTCTACCCACTCGCACTGCTCCAGGGGAAATTCCAGATCTGGATATCCCGGATTTGATGATGGATACACTCTCGGTGCCACTCTCCCTCATGAGGGCATTGTTTTGGAGCAGCTATTGGATGGAGGACGCAGGTGGCGTGGAGTTTCATGTGACGCATCCACCACATGGAGTCTCGGTGGCATGGCGCGGTAGGGTCTGGGCGACGGATGTGCGATAATGAACGAGCATACGATGGTGGCGTTGTCTGGCGCCATGGGGCAATCAACGGCAAGCCTAGCAAGGTCGATATGTTAGTACCTGCATTGAAGATGGTTCAGTGGAAGATGGTGGTGACTACTGATGACCCACAAGTATATGGGATCAATTGTAGCCTTTTTGATAACTAAGAGCGTCAAACCCAATGAAGAGCAGAAGGAAATGACAAGTAGTTTTCAGCAAGGTAATGTCTGCAAGTGCTGAAATTGTGAGTTGCAGAGTAGCTTGATAGCAAGATAATTTGTAATGAGCAAGTAACGATAGTAGTAATAGCTAACTAAGGCATAGCCTAGTGGTTGGAAGGGGCTGATGCCTTCCCACCCACCCAGGTTCAAGGCATGATACTTGCAATTTGGGTTTGTTGCACCAATTATACTGTACGGGGTTCCCTTATAGTCTTTCTGTCAAAAACGATAGTAGTAACAAAAGTGCAGCAAGGTAGCCCAATCCTTTTGAGGTAAAGGACAGGTCAAAACGGTCTCTTATAATAAGGAAAGCGTACTTGAGGGTACACGGGAATTTCATCTAGTCACTTTCATCATGTTGGTTCGATTTGTGTTCACTACTTGGATAATTTGATATGTGGGTGGATCAGTGCTTAGGTGATCCTCTTACTTGAACAAACCTCCTACTTATGATTAACCCCCTCGCAAGCATCCGCAACTACGAGCAAAGTATTAAGAATAAATTCTAACCATAGCATTTAACCTTTGGATCTAACCGGTCCCTTACGGAATAGCGCATAAACTAGGGTTTAAGCTTCTCTCACTCTTGCAACCCATCATATAATGACTACTTCACAATGCATTCCCTTAGGCCCAAATATGGTGAAGTGTCATGTAGTTTACGTTCACATGAGACCAATAAGGGAATCACAGCATACATACTATCAAAATATCGAACACATATCAAGTTCACATGATTACTTGCAACATGATTTCCCCCATGACCTCAAGAACAAAAGTAACTACTCACAAATGATAATCATGCTCAAGATCGGAGGGGTATTAAATAGCATATTGGATCTAAATATATAATCTTCCAACAAATAAACCATATAGTGATCAACTACAAGATCTCATCAACACTACTAGTCACCTACAAGCACCGATCTATAGTTCCGGCACTAAGATTGAACACAAAATGAACTACTGTTTGAGAGGAGATGGTGCTATTGAAGATGTTGATGGAGAATGCCCTCCCAAAGATGGGAGAGTTGTTGGTGATGATGACGATGACGAGTTCCCCCTCCAGGAGGGAAGTTCAACCTCGAGACGGCGAAGCTTCATCTCCTCATTTTTTCTAGGTCAAAATGACTTATATACCAGAAGATGGGCACCAGAGGTGGGCCGTGGGGAGCACAACCCACCAGGGCGCGCCTGGGGGCCCAGGCACGCCCTAGTGACTTGTGCTCACTAGGTGGGCCCCCTCTGGTACTTGTTGGCTTCATTATTCCTCATTTGTTCCATAAAAATTCCCCGTGAAGTTTCAACTTATTTGGAGTTCTGCAGAATAGGTGGCCTGACGTAGCTTTTCCAGATCCAGATTTCCAGCTGCCGGAATTCTCCCTCTTTGAGTGTACCTTGCATATTATGAGAGAAAAGGCATTAGAATTACTCCAAAAAGCATTATTATGCATAAAAACATCATAAATAACAGTTGGTAAACATGATGCAAAATGGACGTATCAACTCCCCCATGCTTAGACCTCGCTTTTCCTCAAGCGAAAACCGAAATCGAAAAACATGTCCACATCTTAGAGAGAGAGGTGTCGATAAAAACAAAATACGGACATAGAAGCATCATGTGAATTATTACAACAACAACAAGCTTAAACATAAAACTTTTGACATAGAACTTTTATCATAGAACTCTCGTGAATAAGTAGCAATTCATCACACTATCGAAGTATAAAGTATAAACTCTATCAGAAACCAACAAACTACGTTTTCAGTCAACTTTGCAACTGCAATTCATCATCTTTTCAGGAAGGGTCACGTATCGGAGCCTTTAGGCAAGTCCACATACTCAACCATCATATAGTCTTCTATTATTGCTAACATTCAACGCATATACATGAGCAAAACGTTTCAACCGGACACATAGAAAGATAGGGGCTTATAGTTTCGCCTCCCAACGTATTCACCTCAAGGGTGATATCAACAATAATAACTCATGCCTTGCGTATTCAACTGGACATATGTGCCTAGATCTTTCCTCACCACTTGATGCTTGCCAAAGGAGAAAATTAAAAAGGGGTAGAGAGAAAAACTTTGACGCTTACATAAAAGTAAAAGATAGGCCCTTCGAAGAGGGAAGCAGAGGTTGTCATGCGCTTATATTTGTATGCTCAACCCCTTAGTGAAAAAGAATGTCACATTATATTGCCCCTTGTGATGGCAACCTTTATTATGCAGTTTGTCGCTTTTATTATTTACCATCATAAGTTTGTACAACGCTCATTTTTCTCTTACACTAAATGATCTCACACTTTTAGAAGCAATTTTTATTGCCTTATTGCACTGATGAAAACTTACTTGAAGGATCTTACTCAATCCTTAGGTAGGTATGGTGGACTCTTGAAAGTAAGATTTGGGTTTAAGGGTTTTTGGATGCACAAGTAGTATCTCTACTTGGTGCGGAATTTTTGGCTAGCAAAGATGGGGGGAAAGCACCACATGTTGAAGGATCTATGACAATATAACTTCTATGTGAATATGAACAAACATAAATCATTACGTTGTCTTCCTTGTCCAACGTCAACAATTTTGGCATATAATATTTTGATGGGGGCTCACAATCACAAAATATTTCCAGGATAGTATATTTGTATGTAAATCTTCTCTTCCCTTATTAACTCTTTCATGAGTTGCATCATTGACCAATGCTATGTTTGTCCATCTCTAATAAAATTTTCTACTTATACTTTTCCTTATGTGGTGTGATTATCTACCATAAGATTAGCATATTATCTTTTTCATTTATTTCCTTTCTTTTTATTAGAACATGAAAGTAAAGAAAGCAAAAACTCAAACTAAACTTTATTATATATCTCACACATGATTACAAAGACAGATCACTAAGCAAACTCTCAAAAAGAAAGGATCGAACTAAGATAAGTAAAGGCAAAATATAGTGGGGGTGATACGATACCGGGGCACCTCCCCCAAGCTTGGCGGAAGCCAAGGGGAGTGCCCATACCCGATACTCAATTTTCTATTGTTGATGAAGGAGGAGGTTGGTGAAGTAGATGCGATATTGTCCTCGGATTTCCATGGTAGAGGTCCACCATCATAGGAGGAAGAATAAGAATCACAGGTCCTGCAACTTGTAGCGAAACTCATAACTTCAAACCTCGCCTCATATTCAAAGACTTGATTTTGGAGATCATAGATCTGGCTTTGGAGGAAGTTCATTTGCTCGTTGAAGGTGAAGACGATGTCCATCATGGACTTGCCATCGACCTTGAGATCACGGACCAAGTCCGTGATCATGATGTGATTATCATTAAGCTCACGCTTCAAGCATGGTTTCCACGGTCCCCGTCCCCTGGGTCCTTGCACATCGCGGATGTGTGGCACCCCTTCATGCATCTGGATGACCCGAGGGTGCTGCACCACCGCCAGCAAGTATGGGTTGATGACATTCTTGAAGAACTTGTCCTTGGAGGAGCTTGAAGCGGCCATGGTAGATGGGATCTGTCAGAAAATAGCACGGAAAAAGTAGACAAAAGATTTCTCCGTGATACGGTAGTCAATAGGTTCGGGAGGTATATAAAGATTTTTTATCTTGGGAAACAAGCAAACATAAGAAAGACGGAGTCCGGAAGGTACCCGAGGTGGGCACAACCCACATGGGCGCCCCTGGCAAGCCAGGCGCGCCTTGGTGTTTTGTGCCCACCAGGGACACTTTCCCGGTAGTTTCTTATTTTCCTAATTTTCTAAATATTCCAAAACTGCACAAAAAAATTGCGGATTTTTTCGGAGTCCGTTTACTTACCGTATCGCGTACCTCCTCCTTTTCACGATTCTAGAGTGTTCCAAAAGGACTCTTTTATGTGTTCTTTCAGTGTCATAGTTTGGATAATATTACTTTCAACATTAATGGGCGTACCTGAGATATAATATTTTATTCCCTGTCATTAACAACCTTCGGGTTAGTGCCTTAGGCGTTATTTATTTTGATAGCTCCAGACCGATAAACCTCCTCGATAACATAGGGTCCTTTCCCATTTGGAGAGGAGTTTTCTTGTAAAGAATCTAAAACGAGAGTTGTACAAAAGAACATATTCTCCAACTTTGAACTCATGCTTTTGGATTCTTTTATCATGCCATCTTTTAACTTTTTCTTTAAATAACTCAGCATTTTCATAAGCTTGGGTTCTCCATTCATCTAACGAGCTAATATCAAATAACCTCTTGTCACCGGCAAGTTTGAAATCATAGTTGAGTTCTTTGATTGCTCAATAAGCTTTGTGTTCTAACTCAAGAGTCAAATGACAAGCTTTTCCATAAACCATTTTATAAGGAGACATACCCATAGGATTTTTATATGATGTTCTATAAGCCCAAAGTGCGTCATCTAGTTTCTTAGACCAATTCTTCTGGGGCCTATTGACTGTCTTTTGCAAAATTAATTTTATTTTTCTATTGCTAAGTTCAACTTGACCACTAGACTGAGGATGATACGGTGATGCAATTCTATGGTTAACATCATACTTGGCAAGCATTTTACGGAAAGCACCATGAATAAAGTGTGAACCACCATCAGTCATTAGATATCTAGGGACTCCAAACCTTAGGAAAATAACTTCCTTCACTACCGGAATCAGCTACTTTGCCATCTGCCAGCTCTTTGCCGTCAGCTAGCAGACGGCAAAGAAGCTCTTTGCCATCAGCTACCCGAAACCAGACGACAAAGAACTGGCTAATGGCAAAGAAAAAGCCTTTGCCATCAGCCTGTTCTTTGTCGTCCGCTAGCAGACGACAAAGAATCTTTGCCGTCCGCTAGCAGTCGGCAAAGAGGGAGGGGGCCCACTAAGGAGCTGGTTAAAAAATACTTAACGTCCCCCCGCTTTTCCGTCCGCAGCAGACGGCAAATATGAACAAAAGCGGACGGCAAAGGAGGGCGAACGGCAAAGGCTACCCTAACTAACCTAACTAACGGCCGAGCCCCCTCCCCCGCCCGTTACTTTCTCTTCTCCCTCGACCTCCTCCCCGACGCCCACATCGTCCACCCAC
>NC_041391.1:546750000-546751966 GCF_002162155.2 Triticum dicoccoides
CGACACCCTGACCCAGACACCCCGACCCCAACACCACACCCCGACACACAGACCACGACACCACACCCCGACACCCCGACCCCGACACGACACCCTGACCCCGAAACAGCACCCCGACACCGACATGACACCCCGACCCCCTAAACCTCCCGAAAAGGTGCTCTTTGGCCTTCCAGAGGCCGACGGGGTTATATATTTGTGAATTATTAGTTAGGTCATATATTTTTTGATTTTGTTATGCAAAACATCATATATAATTGTGTTGATCGGGTAGATTTAAATGTGCAGTTGTTTCATCGCTGCGAGGTTTGGTGTTCGACGACCTCGCCGTGCGTTTGACGAGCTCTGCCCCTTCGTTCTTGGGTGAGCACAAATGACATGTCCTTCTCCCCCATTAATTATTTGCACAAATGACATGAAATTTGGTAGCTAGCTATATATGTGTCTTGAATCATCAGTATGCATAACCAATATGTGTCTCCCGTTCAAAAGCGTCATAGTTATAAATATGCATGCATTTGCATATTTATAACCTTGATTCTTTTGAATTGTCCAACGCTATCCATGGACAGCCCGAGTATGTGTAGATTGGGTTCGTTTTCCCATATGCTTTGCTCCGGATCCGACGCATAAATTTCGTCAGTGCCTCCCCTATTGTTCTCCGGGTACACATCCCCTCTGTTTATTGCAGAGACGTGTATCAGGAGAACAGCGGGGAGGTGCTGCCAAAATTTTGCGTCAGATCCGGAGCATAGCTTGGGAAAATGAACCCAATCTACACATACTCGGGTGGGATTAGGACCTATCCTTACCTATTAGAGTGTAGGTTGCATGGACGTAATAAAATTGACAAAGTAGATCAATTGATGAATATATACATGGTGAATTATATATATAATTGTTGTGTGTCCAGTAGCTCTGAAAGTCAAGATGAGTGATCGTGCGTGGATGTATACCGGTCACACTGGTCAGAACAAATGGAGCGCTGAATGGTTCACAAAAACAAAGGGGTTTGTGCAAGCCGCATTTGCAAATGGCCAGAGGAAAACTTGGTGCCCCTGTTTCCGATGCGGCAATTGGGAAAAGAGGACAGAGGCTGAAATGGGTAAACACCTGCAGAAGAATGGTTTTACGCCCGATTATACGGTGTGGACATTTCATGGTGAGTCTGCCCAATGTGACCGAGCTGAGGTGGATCATCGTCGCACCGACGAGCATGGTACCGGGATGGAAAACATGGTGCAAGACTATGATGATGCTCGGGATTCGGACGAGGAGATGGTGGAATCTGCAAAGGCCTTCAATGAAATGTTGGAGTCTTCAAAACGTCCGCTCCACGAGCACACTGAGCTTTGTCAGTTGGATGCCATCTCACAAGTAATGGCTTTGAAGGCTCAGTTCAACTTGGGCAGAGAATGCTATGACGCAATTATGACAGTATTTGGACGCTTTCTACCCAAAGGCCATGTAATGCCTGCAAACCTGTACCAGCCAGACAAAATCATCCGTGCACTGAAGATGCCCTATGAGAAGATACATGCCTGTGAGAAAGGATGAGCCGTATTTAGGCTTGACTATGCGGACTTGAACTATTGTCCCATTTGCAAGTGTTCCAAGTATATTGTGGTAGACAACTGTATGGGTGAGAAGACACAGACCAAAATCCCTGTTATTGTTCTTCGGTATATGCCAATCGTACCAAGACTTCAACGTATTTTCATGGTCAAAGAGACGGCCAGACAGATGACATGGCACAAAACAGGCAAAAGAACCGAACTAGCTGCAGATGGTAATCTGATGATGGTACACACATCGGATGGTGTTGCGTGGAAAAAGTTTGATGAATTACATGCTGACAAAGCGGCAGATCCGAGGCATCCTCGAGTCGGCATAAGCACCGATGGGTTCAGTGTGTTTGGTATGACGGCAGCCCAATACAGTTGTTGGCCCGTATTTGTCTTTCCAC
>NC_041391.1:546752221-546772248 GCF_002162155.2 Triticum dicoccoides
AGATTATGCAAAGAAAGAACATTTTCCTGACGTTGATAATTCCAGGGCCCAACTATCCGGGGAAAAATATGAATGTGTACATGCAACCGCTTAAGGACGAATTGCAAGAAGCCTGTGATAATGGGTTCAAGACATACGACGCCTATAGCAAACGAAACTTCATAATGCGTGTCTGGTACATGTACTCGACGCATGACTTGCCGGCATGCGCTATTCGTTGGCTGGTGTGTGCATGGAAGGTTCCCGTGCCCCAGATGCAAGGGTGCTCTTGAGTTTCGTTGGCTTCAGGCCGGTCGCAAGTTTTCTTGCTTCGACATGCATAGACAGTTCCTGGATCCTCACCATAAGTTCAGGAAAGACAAGAAGAACTTCATCAGAGGTAGAGTTGTAAAAAACTCTGCACCACCTGTGTTGACAGGCCAACAAACCCTGGATCAGTTAAACGCTCTCGAGCCAGATCCAGAGCGTCCAGGGTACTTCTAGGGGTATAATTCTGAGCACGCCTGGACTCACAAAACATGCTTATGGGATCTGCCTTAGTTCAAAGACCTCCTTTGCCCACACAACATCGACGTGATGCACACTAAGAAGAATATCGCTGAGGAACTTTTTGGTACATTGTTCGGCATAGATGGGAAGTCAAAGGATAATTCTAAGGCTAGAGTCGATCAGGAGGCGCTATGTGATAGGCCGTTACAAAACATGAAAGAACCGAAAGGAAAGCAGAACTGGACGAAGCCAAAGGCATGGTTCAATCTTGGAAGGCCAGCTATGAGGGAAATTATCTTGTGGGTGAAAATGCAGTTGATGTTCCCCGATGGGTATGAAGTGAATCTAAAGAGGGGAGTGAGTCTTGATAAATTGAAGATATTTGGTCTCAAGAGTCATGATTGGCACATATGGATTGAGCGGGTAATGCCGGTCATGTTGCGTGGCTTCATCCCTGAGGATGAATGGCTAGTACTGGCAGAACTCAGCTATTTCTTCTGTGTTCTTTGTGCGAAAGAACTATCGCCTGGCGTGCTAGAAGAAATGGAAGAGTTGGCGCCAGAGTTGATTTGCAAGTTAGAGAAGATCTTTCCACCGGGCTTCTTTAATCCAATGCAGCACTTGATTTTGCATCTCCCGACCGAGGCAAGATTGGGGGGGGGGGCGTGCAAAATCGTTGGTGCTACCAAACTGAGAGGATGCAGAAGACGCTTCAAGAAAAATGTAAAAATAAACGTAGAATTGAAGCGTCTATGGCTGAGGCATTCATCACTGAGGAGGCGGCAAACTTCGTGACAGCGCACTACGAAACCAAAAATCGTCATTTGCATAATCCGAAGCCTCGGTACAATGCTGACGAGCCTAAAAAGGGTGGATCCAACCGCAGCCTATTCAAAGGCAATCTCGCACCAGCCAGTGTTTCAAATCCAGTATCTTTGGATAACGAAGAATGGCGGACCATTTCGTTGTATATCTTCAACAACCTGATAGAAGTGCGGCCGTACATCGAGTAATTTCTCGGTACATTGTTTCGCAACTTCTGTTTCCTTTGAACTGCTCTTATTCCTGGATATTTCATACAGTCGATACGTCGCCCTATTCTCGTATGGAGCGGTGATCCAAAAGGATTCCGTCGAAGAGTATGAGCTTCTCGCAAAGCAAGGAGGCGGCTATCCCGGTTTCATCTCTTGGTTCAAACAAACGGTAAATTCTATTAGACAATTTCATTTCATTCGCTAATTTGTGCCTAATGCAACAATCCTTTCATATTAAACTTGTAGGCTAATTGAGAGTCTATGGACGCCGAATTGAGACAAGTCCCTAATGGTTTTGACTATAAGGTCCGTTCATTTGACAAATACGACATCAACGGGTATCGTTTTTGTACCTATGGCAAAGAGCTATCTATGGCCGACCGAAAGTCTACAAATTGTTGTGTATCTGCTATCGGCGAAGGAGGTACTGAGTATTATGGGAGAGTTGAAGCAATTTATGAACTTCTATTCTATGGTGAAAACCCACCGAATGTCGTAGTCTTCAAATGTTATTGGTTTCAGCCGAAGGAGACTAGAAGGACTCATGAACATATAGGTCTAGTTCAAATAAACCAAAGCACCCATTTACATGTTCCTGATGTCTATATTATGGATCAACAGGCGACCCAAGTATTCTATCTACCCTGGGCCTGCCAAACTAATCCAAATCTGAAAGGTCGGGATGTCGTTTATGAAGTGCCGCCACGTTCTAGACTATCTCCCCCAAAGGAAGAGGATTATGAACCTCACATTAACCCAGACACATATGAAGGAGAATTCTTCTAAGAGACACGTCTTTCCAAAAATCATTTCAAGAACCGGTATACTTCACCCCAAAACATTGAACTAGACAGCGACAGTGAATCCCACATCACCCCAGAGGAGGAACAAGAAGAGCCGGAACAAGAAGAGGTTACTGCTGCGGACGACCTCTCAATACTTGACCGATTACGTAAAGGTGGCCTTCCACATGTTGATGCCACTGAACCCTATGAGCCCGTCATTGATTATAGTGATGATGATGATTATGCATTTATTGATGATACTGATCGAGATTATTAGTAGTGTCAGGTATTCAATTTTTTTATGTTGTACTTGATGATGATACACTTAAGTGATATACATATTATTATTCATGTCGATATTTTTTTTATGTTGTACTAATTTCGTTTACTCTTTGTCATGGCAGGTGTCGAAAGATGGAAGGGGAGCCGACTAAGGCCAAGGACAAACGTGCCCAAATTAAAGGTGTGCCACACCATCAAGGTAGCTCCAGCTTATATCAGTTCGGGCGGAATTGGGTAATGTGGTTTGCTTCATTATTAATGCAATTCATTCATCATGCTAGCTAGCTTGAGCCCTTTAATTACTAATTTACTTTGTTCCTCTCTTTCAAGCATGCTACAATAAGACAGATAAGGTGCCAGAGGGGTACGACCTGTATGCCATGGCCCACACTGCCTCTTACAAGCAAGTCAAGGGGAAGGCGAGGAAAGGGGAGGAGTTTAACCCGAGCCAGATCCCCTACAATCGAGAGCAGGTGATGATATCTAGTGGCGGGAGGTCCCGTGGATCCATAGCCATTGATCCAGAGATTGCTCCTGAGACCACGGTGAGTTTAATTTGAATGGACGTTACTTGCTAGTCTTAACATTTGAGTGTCATCATACTAACGAAACATTGGAAATGATCTTTGGTGCAGCGTTACTCCACACAAGCATCACACGATCCTTCTCCAGCTACTGGCATGAGCCAGCCCGCTCCCACACCTCCATGATCAAGGTAAGTTTCTCTAGTTTTTTGCTTAACAAATGCATAAAGACCTAGACTTAGCTTTATTTCATCCAATATGCTGACCTTAATGACCTAGAGTTAGCTTCTTTTCCTGCAAAATGACTTAATAAGCTTACTGACCTCCAAAACAAGCCATTTTACCTAAGTTAGCTCTAAAACAATCTATACTTAGCTTTGTTTCCTCCAAAATGACCTAAGTTAGTTATAATATGCTTAGTTAACTAGGTTTGCTCAATAATGACATGACTTACCTTACTTATGTAAAAAACGGCATAATTAGCTTAGTTAGCTCATAAACGATCCATTTTACTTACATTAGCTCTAAAATGATGCATTTTACCTAAGTTAGCTCATAAACGATCCATTTCACCTAAGTTACCTCACAAACGATGCCGTGCTTCTTCTTCTAGTCTTGTTCTTCTAGTCACCTTTTCCTAACTTTCTTATTTGCCATTTTGCAGATTTCATTCACTTCGCGGAAGCTAGCTTGCTATGATGGAGTGCTTGTTTTTTATTTCATTCTCTTCTAGTATTCTTGTAGCTTGCTACGATGGAACTTGCTATCTTGATGAAACTTTGCATTGTAATATGTATGTGCAACTTCCTAATGGTTGCAACTTATGTGTATGTGCAACTTGCTATGTATGAGTGGATGGGACTATATATGTATGTATGATGAAACTTATGTGCTGTTAAATAGCCCTATGAAACATATCTATATATGTCATATATATATCCTGTGAAAAATGTTGGATTTAAAAAAACAGAGAAAAAAAGGCATTATGCAGGCTCTTTGTCGTCTGCCACCAACGGCAAAGGGCTCTTTGCCATCAGCAGCGGACGACAAAGAGGCCACGTGGCAGGCAACTGTGCTTCCTGGGAGGCTGACCTATCTGGTCAGTTTGCCAACAGTGGCTGACGGCAAAGAGAAAGTAACTTTGCCTACAGCGGCGGACGGCAAAGTCCTTCGGATGTTTGCCGTCAGCGGCCGACGGCAAAGGCTTGCCGTTAACCACCTAATGGAGTAACAATGCAATTATTGCCGTCAGCATTCTTTGCCGTTGGCAGCTGATGGCAAAGGACCCTTTGCCATCAGCCGCCCGAAGCGGACGGCAATCTAGCTCTTTGCCGTCCCTTACATTGTCGTCCACTTTTGCCGTGCGTGGTGGACGGCAAAGACCTTTGCCGTCCGCCATCCATGCCTTTGCCGTCCGCCGTGGCTGATGGCAAAGTAGCAGATTCCTGTAGTGCTTATGCATTTTAATAGAGGTGTTGTGATCAACACTACTAGTTGGAATAGCTTCTACCCACTTAGTAACAAATCAACAGCAACCAAAATACGTGTATACCCATTAGAGGAAAGAAAAGGTCCCATTTAATCAAAACCCCAAACATCAAATGGTTCAACAGCAAGTGAATAATTCATAGGCATTTCCTGACGCTTACCTATATTACCTATTCTTTGACATTCATCACAAGATGAGACAAACTTATGAGCATCCTTGAAAAGGGTAGGCCAATAAAACCCAGATTGTAATACCTTGTGAGCACTTCAGTCTCCCGCATGATGCCCTCCATAAGCTTTGGAGTGACATTTCTGTAGGATTTGCCTTGTTCATGCTCAGGTACACAACATCTAATAATACCATCTACTCCTTCTTTATAAAGATGTGGGTCATCCCAAAAGTAATGTCTTAAATAATATAAGATTTTTTTCTTTTGTTGACATGTAAAGCGAGGTGGTAAATATTTAGCAACAATGTAATTAGCATAGTGAGCAGTTTTATTAAAAACATTTATTGATGCTAATTGTTCATCGGGAAAACTATCATCAATAGGTAGTGGGTCATCAAGGACATTCTCAAGCCTAGACAAGTTATCAGCTACAGGGTTCTCTTCTCATTTTCTATCAGTGATATGCAAATCAAATTCTTGTAGCAAGAGCACCCAACGAATAAGTATAGGTTTAGCATCTTTATTTTCCATAAGATATTTAATAGCAGCATGGTCAGTGTGAACAATAACTTTAGAGTCAACAATGTAAGATCTAAATTTATCACAAGCAAACACCACAGCTAGAAATTCTTTTTCAGTAGTAGCATAATTTCGGTGTGCACTGTCTAGAGTTTTACGAGCATAATGAATAACATTTAGTTTCTTATCAACTCTTTGTCCTAGAACAACACCAACAGCATAATCACGAGCATCTAACACAATTTCAAAAGGCAAGTTCCAATCAGGTGGTTGAATAATAGATGCAGAAATTAATGCTTTCTTGAGTGTTTCAAAGGCTTCTAAACAATCATCATCAAAAACAAAAGGGACATCCTTTTGCAAAAGATTTGTCAGGGGCCTAGAAATCTGAGAAAATTCTTTGATAAATCTCCTATAGAAACTAGCATGACCAAAGAAATTACGAATACCATTGATATCTTTAGGACATGGCATTTTCTCAATTGCATCAACCTTAGCTTTGTCCACCTCAATACCTCTTTCAGAAATTTTATGGCACAAGACAATACCTTCATTAACCATAAAGTGGCACTTCTACCAATTCAAGACAAGATTTGTTTGCTCGCATCTCTACAAAACTCGATCAATGTTTCTTAAACAATCATCAAAAGACTTCCCATACACAGAAAAGTCATTCATGAAAACTTAAACAATCTTTTCACAAAAGTCAAAGAATATAGCGGTCATACATCTTTGAAAAGTAGCAGGTGCATTGCATATTCCAAAAGGCATACGTCTATAAGCATAAGTTCCAAAAGGACAAGTAAAAGTGGTCTTTTCTTGATCAGGTTGAGAAATAGGTATTTGCAAAAAAGAAGAATATCCATCTAGGAAGCAAAAGTGTGTGTGCTTAGATAATCTTTCTAGCATTTGATAAATAAAAGGCAAAGGGTAATGATCTTTTCTAGCTTCTTTGTTTAATTTACGATTAACTTACCACTAGTAGGGAAAAGGCTAGCAGCAGTGCAGGTTTTAGGTGTATCAGTAGCGCGGGGAGAGGCGCTACTAATAAGGCGCTACAGCTAACACATAGCAGTAGCACGTGCTCACCGGCACTACTGCTACACAAGTGTTGCAGCAACGCGGTTAGTGGAAGCTCGCTACTGCTAGTAGCTCTAGCACGCTTTTCCTGGATGCGCTACTGCTATCGCGGCGCTGCTGCTAACTTTTATACACTCGCTACTGCTAATTTAAGTAGTTTTTTATTTTTTTCGGCATATTTGTTTTGTATTTGAACAGGCTTTATAGAAGAATCTTTAGCACATAGAAATTTCATCATGATACACATACAAATGCCTGCGAGACCACAAATGTAATCATAGCATATACATACAAATAGTCTCATCATAATCATCATCCAATACAAAGTGGTATCTTGTCATCATCTCGAAAATAGCGATACATGCAAGTCACGAATACTTGCAACTACAACAACGTCATCCATCTAAACAAAGGTATGTGCAAGAAGAGCTATCACTATGAGTGAGAGCGGAACTATGCAGTACATGAGGTGGCGGTTACAAGTCCTCTCTCGCGCTAGCGTGAACCTCAAGTAACTAGCTTCTCCTTCTTGTCTGCTTTTGAAGCCTTTATGGCTGGCGCCCGTGAACCCATTCACTTGCGCCTGACACTCATGCCACTCGTTGTACACCCCCAGAACCTTCCCTTTGTACACGACATAGCAATTCCATCTCGCCATCAAGAAACTAGGTACCTGTTAGAGATGCATGTTCATGAAGATGATGTACAATCATATATATGCAACAAAATATACTAGAGCAACACCGAGAAATAAAGGGTTAGCAACTAGATGCAACATACAGTATGCAAATTAATTAACTAGAGGTACGCAGGTCATCATACGCAAACTAACAAAGTAGCGTTACGCAAGTTTGGCACGGACCGTGGACATCACAAAGTTTCATCGCTACAAAAAGTATACAAGTTTTCAACCGACACATATCATCATCATCGGCATCATAAATCACTAGAAGTTCCATCCTTCCATATCATCGAGGATGAACCCTAGCTTCTTGAACAGCGTGTGGTCTAGACATTGCATGCCTATGCGAGTTCGGACATCAGCTCGCGATATAGGGCCGTGGTGGAACATCCCCTTCTCATCGACGACTTCTTTCATGATGATTGTTGCAATGTCGCTTTGGATGCGAAAGAAGTCATCTCTAAGTTTATAATCCGCTTCTCCATGAGATTCTAGCCACTTGTGGATATGATCATCATTTCTGCTTTTCATGTGAAGCTTTTGGTGATCCGTGTTGAACTGAATCATGAGATGGACGATGTAGAATCCATCCTTCTTTCTTGGTTTTGGGACATGGATGTAGGAGAAGTTAGTTTTATGCGCGAAACCCATCTTCTTGTTCCTTTGTTTCTTGATCTGCACGTGGCCACCTCTAAAGATAAAGCCTTGGAGAGCATCATCTAAAATATTCATTATGTGGGTGTAGTCTTTTTTCTCGTAGTCTCTGGAAGGGTCAAAATACACGGCGTGGGAGACTTGCGGGTAAAGAATGATAAGGACGGTGCGCCCGTTGCTGCGGGGAAAAGACACCTCAAATTATTCCCGATATGAGAGAGAAGGAATGATTGAAATGTACGAAAGGGTTGTCCAGAACTGACTTACTTTGGATGATAAGTGTCGGTGTCAAAACCGGCGGATCTCGGGTAGGGGGTCCCGAACTGTGCGTCTAGGCAGATGGTAACAGGAGACAAGGGACACGATGTTTTTACCCAGGTTCGGGCCCTCTCGATGGAGGTAAAACCCTACTCCTGCTTGATTGATTTTGATGATATGGGTAGTACAAGAGTGGATCTACCACGAGATCAAGGAGGCTAAACCCTAGAAGCTAGCGTATGGTCTGATTGTTGTAATTGTTGTTCGTCCTACGGACTAAAACCCTCTGGTTTATATAGACACCGGAGAGGGCTAGGGTTACACAAAGTCGGTTACAATGGTAGGAGATCTACATATCCGTATCGCCGAGCTTACCTTCCACGCCAAGGAAAGTCCCATCCGGACAAGGGACGAAGTCTTCAATCTTATATATTCATAGTCTTGGAGTCCGGCTGACGATGATAGTCCGGCTATCCGGACACCCCCTAGTCCAGGACTCCCTCAGTAGCCCCTGAACCAGGCTTCAATGACGATGAGTCCGGCGAGCATATTGTTCGGCATTGCAAGGCGGGTTCCTCCTCCGAATATTCATAGAAGATTGTGAAGACCAGGATAGTGTCCGGCTCTGTAAAAAACATTCCACCGTAGATAGAATAATATGTACACAAGTTCAATCTGCTGACGTATTTTGTGGCATGACGTCACACCACCACCAAGCCTTTACTTGAATCGTTTTTTATTATACCACCTCAGCGCGTTTAGCGAAGCGGTTTCCTTGGCACGTCTTGTCGAAGCAGAGATCGTGTTCCCCTTATTCTGGGATTCCCATCAATACGGACGTGGGTAACCCAATCGTGCCCGTCGCCACACCCCCTCTATCGGAGGCGAGTCCCGAACGGTCACGGGGACGACTCTTGGTATTCTCCCTCTTTATAATGGGACCAAGGCTCGTTTCTTTTCTTCAACCCACAATCGAATCTGCTCCTTGCCCCGAGTTCCAACACCCAGAGCCCCAGATTCAAGCGCTTCGGACCTTCAACAATGTCCGGCTCCGACCTACAGGGCCGGTGGATGCCCTCCTCCGTCACGGAAGAGGACGTGCTAAAGCTGCGAGAAGCCAGGTACTTAACCTACGAGATTTCGCATAGGTTTCCCACCAAAGGGCAAGTCATTCCCACTCCCGAGCTCGGCGAGAGCGTTGTGTTCGTGTCCCACCTCCGTCGGGGTTTAGGCTTCCCGATGGATCCTATTGTGAGAGGGCTCATGTTCTACTACGGGTTGGAATTCCATGACCTGGCTTCGGAGTCCATCCTCCATATTTCCTCATTCGTTATCGTCTGCGAGGCCTTCCTCCGCATCACTCCCCATTTCGGTTTGTGGCTCAAAACCTTCAATGTGGAGCCGAAGATGATCGAGGGGCGTCAAGCTGAATGTGGCGGGGCGGTTATAAGCAGAAGGGCCGATGCTCCATGGCCCAAGGGCTTTTTTCAGGAGGAGCTCGGCCTGTGGCTACAGGAGTGGTTCTATATCACTGCTCCTAGGGGCAGCAAGCAGAAGCCGCTGCCCATCTTTCGCTCGGGCCCTCCACAGCGGCTGATGTTGTGGGTCAACCAAGGGCTCAGCTGGGGACCGTCAAAGGACGTACCCCTACTGCAGGGCTGGATTCGAGACCTCCAAGAGAGGGAGATCAGTCTGGTGATGGCGATGCAGGTTATGCTGATTCGGTGCCTCCTGCCCTGCAAGCGTCGCCCCCTTCGTCTGTGGGAGTTCAATCCCGAGGGGCCGCAAGCTCTTCAAAATTTCATGGGTACGACACCCGTGGAGATGTATAAATTGTTCTTCGGATCACAAGAAATGTATCCGGAATTGACCGAGGATTCCGGCCTAAGCTTCAATTGCCCGGATACACAAGTAAGTAGCTCCGTGTCTGGACATACCGTTTGTCTGCCTTTCAATGATTCACTTTTTGACCAATTTCCCTCTAAATAGGAGTGGATAGCGCAAGCAAAACTGATACGGTGTCCGGCCCCCCTCCCAGAGACCGCGCCGGATCCCGTGCTGGTCAGGATGCTGGAGGTTGTGCCTTCGGAGGAAGGCGAAGGGGAGAACAGAGGAACTACCGCCTCAACCAAGGAGGCCTTTGAGGAAGGGGGGATCGAGAATCCCTCCTTTTAAGGGGAGAAGAGGACCGCCTCCAAAAACCCGGAGGCCAAAGCCCCGAAGCGGGGGAAGAGATCTTCGCCAGAGGGTCCTGCGTCCGGAGAGGCTCCGGCCGCACAGTCTCCCCTAAAGAATCAGCCCTCCAGCAAGCCGTCAGTAAAAAAAGGGGAGTTTTGTAATAAGGGACATCCCTATTTGTGCTTCTGAGGATAACTTAAGTTTTTACCTTGTAGTTCGGATCTCCGTCCTTCTTAGATGAGCTCGTCTTCGGGGGAACTCCGTCCGATGATGATGGAGAGCGAGACGCCTCCATCTGCCGCCCCATTGGATAGGGCGGACGAGCCTGAAGTGTCATCACGGAGGGTATCCCCGAGTCCGGCAGGGCCGAATAATTCGGCACCAACTGGTGTGCGGCCGGGGGAGCTGAAGGATCTGCTTGAGAGGGCGTCCATCTCAGAAGGTCACTGTACACTGATGAGTACGGTGATTGAAAGAATTTCATCCGCAGAAGGCGGGTTGCGTGATGCCGTTAGGAGTTTGCTGGCGGGGTTTGATGTACGTAAAAATGACATACCCTTTGACAGTTTTACACACAAAGTGCGCCCTGTATAGATAGTAGCCCCGGAGACTCGGTAGGTTGTCGAGAACGACAGCGTGCCGAGGATCAAAATCTCATGTATTGATTGACGCCTTTCCTAAGCAGGTGGCGGATAGTTCGGTGGCTAGCCGGACTGATGGAGTTGCCGAACTAAAGCGGCAGCTCGACGTTGCGGATGCGGACATCGCGCTGGTCAATAAACGACTTGACGATTCACAAGGTAGGTTTTTTCTCCGTGGTCACCTAGTAAGGGAGCCGAAGCCCACTCCTTACAACATGTTTGTTCAATGCAGATGGTGCTGCTACTATGGAGAGCCTTCGGGCATAACTTGCTCAAGCCAAGGGGCAAGCAAGAAGGAGTGATGCGGCTGCCTCGAGGGCGGCCGAAGAGCTAGAAGCCGAAAGGGTTGCACACTGCCGAAGCAGGGAGGAGATGGCCGAAATGGCCGTGAAGTTGAAATATGCTACCGACTGTAATGATGTTCTTGAAAAGGAACGCCTAGCGGAGCAAGAGGACCTGGGGAAGGCCACCGCCGAAGCCAAGGATGCCCGATCCGCAATGCGGGCTATAAAGGAGGAGCTGCACCAGGCCGGAGACATTGTGGCTGGCAAGCCCTTTCTGCTGCGCCAAAGATTTACAGATCCAAAGTATGCTCAGCTTGGCTAGCTGTGGGGTCCGGAGGATCCTTATATGGACTTGGCGGCGAGTGCGGCAGATGCCGTTGTGCACTTCCGAAGTCAGAAGGATCACAAGACGGAAGAGCTATTTTGGTCTCAATTCCATAGTCCGGAGCGTTCACTTCCGCTGACCGATCGGCTGGCCGAGTGGGCTGAACTGAATAGATTGTCCGGACTTGCCATGACGGATATCGTGGCTCATGTCTGGCCGGATAGGCCCAAGCCGAAGAGTTATTTTGGCTTATTGCAGCAATTCCTTGGGGTGGTGCCGCATATCAAGGCGATGAAGCGGTCGGCTTGCATAGAAGGTGCACGGATGGCCCTCTCCCGTGTGAAGACACATTGGACAGAGATGGATGCCACCGCTGTTGCGACCCAGGGTTCGGACGAGAGCCGGTTACCCGCCGAGCACTATTTTGGGGAAGTTCTGCGTGGTGCTCGTGTAATAGAGTCGCAGTGCTCAAAAAATGTCACGTTCAAGTGAACGTTTTGGTTTGTAAAACGATGTTTATGATGTCAGCGCTTTTTTGTACTTGTGCGTTCAAGTATTGAAATATCTCCTGTGCGGCCGTTTATGTATACGCGTGTATAACCTGAAAGATGGCAGTCATCGGCTTCAGCCCCCACGCACAAGGTGCGGGGGTGTTCGCAAAAATAGCGCATTTTCACACTTAATCCGACGTCTCGGTCCTGTGAAGGAGGTGGTAGCGTAGCAAACGAGGCAACTGGACTATAATGCTTTATCACTTTCACTTAGCCATAGGAGTTCGAGGGTGGGGCTAAGATATAGCCCCTAGGGGCACAGCGCTCTCCGAATTCGGGGCGCGTATGTGCCTGACCGGGAAACGGTCCTTCGTCAAAGCGGAGGAATTCTAAACATTCCGGTAGTCGATCGAGTGGTTGACCAGTCTCTCGCTGTATCATGACAGTCAGTTTTCGGCTTTCTCTACTGAGGTGCTCGCCCAGCCGAACCGGGGCACAATCGCAGTAGTTCTCCTGGTGCCGCGTTAGCCGATGATATGGAACGTAAGGCAGCAAAACACAGGAGCCGGGCAAACCCAACATTTGACCAAAGACAAGATTCGGAGCTGATGCATATAAGGCCTAACTCGAGACGCTGAACACTCCCTAAGGTATTCGGTCTTTATGATAGCGGGCAGAACAATGCCCTAAGCCCCTAGTGTCCAGGTACATGCAAGGTCCTCTGACGCGGACGATGCCAAAACGTAAGTCTCCTCTCTGGTTATAATGGGAAACCAGGGGATGTATAGCAACAAGAGACAGTAAAAAAGGTTTACGTAGGGTCTTAATCTGAAAAGAATCCTTGCAACGGGTCCCTGTTGCACGTCTGCGCCTGTGTCTCCGTTGTGCTGTATCCTGGACGGGTGTGACACGTTGTTCATCTGTAAAAGAGAGGAACTTAGTTTGAAAAGTAACCGTGCAAAGAATGAATTAAAAATCAAAATATGAATGAATGAATGAAGCTGAGCTTATATTAGCTCATACGCACAGCCCCTTGTAAAGGGGTGTGCGGCTAGGGAGCCCCTAGCTTATTTTGTGCCGGACTCGTCTAGCCATGTCCGGGGTCTTGAACGACCTTTTAATGAGATGATGCCGCGTGGGCCGGGCATTTTAAGTGTAAGAGACGCGTAGTGTGGTATTGCATTAAAGCGGACAAAAGCTTCACGTCCCAATAGTGCTTGATGGCTACTTTTCAATGGGGCGACATGAAATATTAGCTTTTCGCGTCGGAAGTTGTCGGGTGACCCGAACACAACTTCTAGTAGTAAGGAGCCCGTGCACTTGGCGTAGCGGCCTGGCGTCACTCCTTTGAAGGAAGTGCGGCTATGTCGAATTTTAGTAAGGTCTATCCCCAATTTGCGGATTGTGTTCGGATATAGCAGGTTTAAATCGCTGCCGCCGTCCATCCGGACTTGTGTAAATTGTAGTCCGTCGATTATAGGATCCAATATCAGAGCAGTCCATCCTGCGTTTCGAATGCTTCTGGAATAGTCCAGGTGGTCGAAAGTAATTGGTTTTGACATCCAATCTCGGGGTTCCGCTGGGGTGGACCGTGCGACACCTACTTTGGCGGGTGCCGCATTATTGTTCCATGTTATCACATGAAGTGAGTTTACTGTTTTGACTTTTTGTGGGAAAGTCTTCTGTTTTCCGGCGCTCTGCTGGTGGGGTTCGTCATCATCCTCTCTTGGCGCGTCGAGCCCCTTGTGTTCGGCGTTGAGTCGGCCGGACTGTTTGAAGACCCAACAATCTCGGTGGGTATGGTTTGCAGGCCTTCCGGAGGTGCTGTGGATTCGACATATCCGGTCCAAAATTTTGTTTAAGTTGGATAGCTCTTCACCGTTGTCCTTAAGAGGCAGTGCTTTGTTGTTTGGCCGCGAGCTTTTGAATCCAGCGTTGACCACCGTATTCTTTGGGCTTTTTTCTCTATTTCGGCGCTGGTCCTTTCTGCGCCGTGATTTTTCGTTTCCATCTCTGATCTCGGATGTACTCGGGTCGCTGGTGCTGCATCTTGCTAGCCAGCTGTCCTCCCCTGCGCAAAAGCGGGTCATGAGGCTTGTTAGGGCGGCCATAGTTCTCGGCTTTTCTTGGCCGAGGTGTCTGGTGAGCCATTCATCTCGGACATTATGTTTAAAAGCTGCTAAGGCTTCGGCATCCGGACAGTCGACTCTTTGGTTCTTTTTGGTAAGAAACCTGTTCCAGAATTTGCGCTGACTCTCCAGGCTGTTGAGTTGTGTGACTTAAATCATATGCATCCGGAGGTCGGACATAAGTCCCTTGAAAATTTGCTCTAAACGTGTCCTCGAGCTCTTCCCAACTTCCAATAGTATTTTCTGGGAGGCTTTTGAGCCAATGCCGAGCTGGTCCTTTGAGCTTGAGGGGTAGATATTTTATGGCGTGGAGATCATCTCCTCTAGCCATGTGTAAGTGCAGTATGTAATCCTCAATCCAGACTCCGGGGTCTGTTGTTCCGTCGTATGCCTCTATGTTTACGGGTTTGAATCCCGCTGGAAATTCACGATCCAACACCTCATCGGTGAAACATAGTGGGTGTGCGGCACCCCTGTATTTAGGCGTGCCGTTATCTTCAAGCATGCGGCGTGTTGTGTTGCTTCCTGGGGCCCTCTTTTTTGGCCCATAAATGGACCTGAGCGGGCCATCTGTTTTGTGAGCATCGTGTGTCGTCTTGTGTGCGGCACCGCTTGTCGCTTTTGGCCTGTCATCTGGTCGTCTATCCGGCCAGGCAGCCTCTTTGCTTTTTGACTGTGGGGGCTCTACGGCCTCCTCGTCAAATTCTGGCAGCACCTTGCGCTTCGGGTAGCTCTTTGTTTGGTGGTTATTGCCATATTTGTCCGCGGTCTTGAGTACTTTGCTCCACCTCAATCTGAGTATGTCTTCCGCTGTTTTGAGCTTCCGTTTTTCCTTCTGCAGACTTCTTGCGGTGGCGACGAGTCGTTTGTGAAGGTTCTTATGCTCCGGTGGTGTGTCCGGCGTGAGATCGTCTGGACTGTTGTTTTCGCCGGGCATGGATTGATTATCCGATTCGTCTTGTTCGGATGGTTGCTTGGTTGCATGTTCGTCATCCACTAGTTTGCCCTGCTCTATTGCTGGGTCATTAGGAGTGCTGTTTTTGTCGAGGCGGGACTTAGGGCGGCGTCTGCGTCGCCGTTTTGGTTGTTTGTCGGCGGAATTATCCTTTGCCGCGTCCTGTTTTTCCTCGTTATCGCTTCCTTTTAGGGCGTCCACCATATATACATCATGGGTTGTGGTGGGCTTCCAGTGCTCGGTAGGCGCTGGTTCTTGGTAGTCTCCGGCATCGTCGTCCATGCCGTCGATGTCTTCGGAGTCGTAGTCTAGCATGTCAGTTAGATCGTCGACAGTGGCTACAAAGCGTGTGGTGGGTGGGCTCTGAATTTCTTCGTCGTTCGCATCCCAACCATCCTGACCGCAGTCCGGCCAGGGTTCTCCTGATATCGAGAGATGCTTTAGCGAATTTAGGATGTCGCCAAAGGGTGAGTGCTGAAAGATGTCCGCGGCGGTGAACTCCATGATCGGCGCCCAATCGGATTCGATTGGCAGGGGCGCAGGAGGTTCGGAGTCCGGCAAGGAGTCCGGCACCTCGGAGTCACGAGCTTCACAAGGGACAAGGTCAGTATTCGGCTCCATCACCGTGGAAGTTGCAGCTCTCGAGGCGGTGTCCAGCCACCTGTCCTCGATCTGCGCGGTCGGCTCCGAACTATGGGTCAGAGCGGACTTGTGTGCGTTTTCCAGGGTATTGTCCGGCGGCAGAGCTAGATCATGCCCATCGTGACAGTGCGGCACGCTCGGCTGTTGCTCGAATCTGTCGAAGATCAAGTCTCCGCGGATGTCGGCCGTGAAGTCTAGGCTTCCAAACCTGATCTGATGGCCAGGGGCGTAGCTTTCGATCTGCTCCAGATGGCCGAGCGAATTGGCCCACAGTGCGAAGACGCCAAATATGAAGATCTGTCCGGGGAGAAAAGTCTCACCCTGGACGGCGTTGTTGTTGATTGAAGAAGCCATCAAGCCTATCGGTGACGACACAGAGGAACTCTCAATGAAAGCACCAATGTCGGTGTCGAAACCGGCGGATCTCTGGTAGGGGGTCCCGAACTGTGCGTCTAGGCGGATGGTAACAGGAGACAAGGGACACGATGTTTTTACCCAGGTTCGGGCCCTCTCGATGGAGGTAAAACCCTACTCCTGCTTGATTGATATTGATGATATGGGTAGTACAAGAGTGGATCTACCACGAGATCAAGGAGGCTAAACCCTAGAAGCTAGCCTATGGTATGATTGTTGTAATTGTTGTTCGTCCTACGGACTAAAACCCTCCGGTTTATATAGACAGCGGAGAGGGCTAGGGTTACACAGAGTCGGTTACAATGGTAGGAGATCTACATATACGTATCACCAAGCTTGCCTTCCACGCCAAGGAAAGTCCCGTCCGGACATGGGACGAAGTCTTCAATCTTGTATCTTCATAGTCTTGGAGTCCGGCTGACGATGATAGTCCGGCTATCCGGACACACCCTAGTCCAGGACTCCCTCAATAAGGCACGAGGATAATTTGCCGGTCCTTATTATGTGCCATGAAGTTTTGGAGGTACTCCCTAGCAGTTTCATGCTCAAAGTCGCCGAGTGTCAAGAAAGACTCGTGCATGTAGTACGGATCCGCCACACAGATTTGCGAGACTTCTTCACTCTTCATGACGGAGCTCATATGTAGCGCAAAAAGGCGGACGATTGTAAAATTGAGCCGCCTTGTTAGAAACACCTCAAAGATTGGTCAAACCGCAGGAAGAACACCTCCGCGGGCCGTGTGTCGACGTAGCACTTCCCCTCAGGCACACGAGCCGCGTATGTCGGATATCCTGGATCCTTTGAGGCTAGTAGGCTTTTCTCAGTCGACAGCACATGGTCGTGCAGTCTCCTGAGATCCCCTGACAGTGCCTCCAGCGGTTTCGGCGGTAGCATCGGCTCGCCTGTGAGATGGAACATGACCGCACCTTTCACGGGTACACGCTCTTCAGAATGCATCGTCTGGCTGCTATGTGCTCTGGCTTGTTTGGAGGCAGTTATCTTCCCTGATCTCTTCCTCTCCTTTTTCTTGGGCACACCTTCCAGACCCTTCCTTAACCCCTGCCCCAGTGTTCCCGGGCTAAGTACTGTACAGCCCTCGCGCCCGGCTAGTTGAGCCTGTGTTGAGGCGGCATCTTCAGGCGTGTCCTGTGTGGATTTCATGAAGAGAGACTTTTTCCAATCCCTGCTACGACCCTGCCCGGGCATATCATCCATATCCTCATTAGCAAGCTGAAAGCCTGATTCATCATATGGTTGACTCATCATATCTATGTCACAGTCATACGCGTTTGTATTGAGGAAATCCATAGGGTCGACCTCCGTCTCATCATCCATTCTCTGTTCTACAGGAGAAATTACATCAGCCAGTACTATTGCACCCCCTTCATCATGTCATCCACCGCTCTCACCCGGCACTACAGGAGCTGGTAATTGCATAGGCAGGGTAGTGGTCTCCGCACATCCTTGTTGATGTGTGGTTATTGGTGTGCTCTCGGCCGGCTCCAAACGAATAAGATTCTTCGGCCATAGCAACACCCAACCCTTGTAGCTTCCAATCCATGGCGGGGTCTCGTCGTCTGCTCCCACATGCTGTACTGGAGGAGGCAAATCCTTGTGCCCTGATTTCACACTGGTCAAGTTAACCCTGAAGTGCCCAGCGGGGATCGGCTGGTTGTGGAACGTGGGTTGCGAGGGGTCCATTATCATCCCCTTTCCCACGTCCACCTTCTGGCCTTTGATCAAGTAGAGTATGGTGCACGGGGTTTCTTTCGCCTGCAAACACATATGTCTGTGGCGTAAAACAACCGAAAGGCAACAAAAATGGAATAATATATATATATATATATATATATATATATATATATATATATATATATATATATATATATGTTGGTGCGACATGTAATTACCGTGACGGCGTCAAGCTCAGCCAAAGACGAAGGCCCACCTAGCGTGCCTGAGACTGAGGACGGGCTGCTATGAGCGGGAGCGGCTGCGAGAGGAGGCCCGGTAGCGTGAGCAAGTGATGGTGCGATGGTGTTGTTGTTCATGGAGTTGCTCCCGACGAAACTGGGCAAGGGGAAATTATGTACCATCTTGTCTGGATTTTCCTTCGTCCAGTTGATGATAACTGGAACCAAGTTAGTAGCAAAATCATTTCTGCAGGCAGTTATAGCTGCATTGACTGCCTGCTATAGCAACTCATATTTTTCCTCGGCTGCTTCCGCGTCCTGAGCTGCTTTTTTCTCGACCGCGAGCTTCACCTTCGCGTCGATGTTCGCCTGACTAAACTTCTTTTTCTGCTTCTTGGCCTCCGGGCCCTCGTTGTAACACACCTTCCACGTGGCGCCGTCTCCAGCGCCGTGCACATGACCATATTGCGGCCGCTGGCCCAAAGGGAGTCCCTTAAGTTTGTTCAAGGCCCGGTTGAGAGGGGTGTCCCACTTGGGCCTCATCGGAGAAGTAGGGCTTCCAGCTGCAAGCTGGTGTTGCTTCTCCAGTAGTCTAATCAATTTCCTCATGATCTTGTCCGTGTAAAAAACCTTTTTCTCCTTGTCCAACTTGTAGCGGGCCCTGATGAAGTCCCGCTCCAAGGGGTTAGTGAACTTCGCGAAGGGGTCTGGGAGACCCCCGACTTTACGTTCCGCGTCCTCCTTATCCCATATGGGCCTTTTACCGAGGTAGCCACGGCTTCCGAGGCGATGCTTTCCCGTGTTCCTTTGCTGAAGGCTCTTGAAATTCGCAGCCTTAGCCTTGGCTGCCTCGGTAGCGCAAGTGTCCTTGAACTTTTTGAACTACTCTTCCGTAAGTGTCGGATTTTCCTCTAGAATCTTGGATAGGGGTTCATCAGCCTCAATAGCTCGTTTCACCCTCCCTTTCCAAAAGGCCAAATCATTGCTGAACATGCCCATGGTGTGATTGTTAATCTTTTTCATCTTCGGATCATCCCACGGTTGTTCTTTGTTATCATCCCGGTCGGGGAACTTGAATCTCTTGTGCAACTTCGTTAGGAGCAACTGCGTCAAATGTTCTTTACTCCTTAAGTCATCATCGTTGATGCTCACGCATTCCCGTAGGATGCATCCTACTTGGTTCCCATAGCACTTGCGAGGTTCTTCCGGCTCTAACGGCTCAAATTTGCCAGGTGCCATCTTTGTGATCACAAGTCGTCCAATCCCTAGTTTGTTAGGTTTTCGTATCCTCTTCTTCTTATGCTTCCTCTTTTTGGTAGCGGCATCAGGGCCGGTACCATCCCCACCGGTATCTTCCCCGCCGGTACCTTCCCCACTGGTCTCGGCGCCGCCATCGGTGCCGGCGCCGTTAGTGTCGATGTCGGCGTCAGTACCATCATCGAGGCCGACCTGCAAACCTTGCTTAGCAGTCAAATAGTCGAGGTACTCTTGTTCACCCTCATAATCCATCTCGTCTGCATTTGGTTAGAAGGCCCAGTTTCTTCGTTGTTCGACATGTTTCCTATGATTAAGTGTCCTCATTTATTTCTAAAAGTATGAATAAATGAGAAATGACATAAAAAGAAATCCATGTGCCAGCACTCGATATGCCAACTATGTAGCACAAATCATGCCTCTATTCACGGGAATTTTGGCATGACCTTTGCTAAAAAATGGACATATCGAGCACCTGAAATTCACCGGAACGAAAATGAATCAACATTCCGGCGTAACATAGGCCACTCGGATCATTTACCAAACATGAGATGTCCAAAACATGACATATCCACATATCACATGTCCAGTTCAAATTTGCATATAAATTCAGCTAATTTTGAAACCTAGCTAAATTCATAACTAAATAGATAACCTAATTAACAGACCCTAACTAAAACCTAAGTAAATTAACCGAAGAACCCTAGCAAAGAGAGAGGGGGGTTTACAGAGGGTGCAGGGGCGAGGAGGCAGGCCCGACGACGGCTGAGGTTGGGAGGGAGGAAGGAAAGGAGGGAGGCGAGAGCCGACGGGTTGGGGGCGAGCGCGCCGGGGTC
>NC_041391.1:546772499-546782635 GCF_002162155.2 Triticum dicoccoides
GGGGCGAGGGCCCGGTCGGGGGCGAGCGCCGGGGTCGGGGTCGGGGGCGAGCGCCGGGTCGGGGGCGAGCGCCAGGGCCAGGGTCGGGGGCGAGCGACGGGGGAAGAGAGAGTGGGGATTTGGGGGGAAAAGGCGACATGAAGCAGGGATAGTGAGAATTTTGGGTTAAGTGGACGTAGCAGCAGCACGTTTGGACAAAACGCGCTACTACTACCTTCAGTAGTTGTAGCGGTTTATATGATATGCGCTACTACTACCTTCAGTAGCTAC
Source organism: Triticum dicoccoides (assembly GCF_002162155.2). Lineage (NCBI taxonomy): Eukaryota > Viridiplantae > Streptophyta > Magnoliopsida > Poales > Poaceae > Triticum > Triticum dicoccoides. The sequence continues at coordinate 546,772,770 of NC_041391.1, forward strand.
TATACGAAATGCGCTGCTACTACTACTGCCAATTTTCCTTTTTCGTTTCCTTTATTTTCTCCCACTTTTATTTCCCGAGAGCAGTGAACGAAGGGAGGGGATATATATTGCATCATTTGACGGTTAAATATGTATGCAAAATAGGAACATATATATTACATCATTGGACCCATGCATAATAATAGCTAAGTGTGTATACAAAATAGGAACATATATATATATATATATATATATATATATATATATATATATATATGTATATATATATTAAATCATTTGACCAATAACAAAGGCTTCCTCAGCGCTGACGTTTTTGTTTTTGAGTTAGCTTCTTTCCCTTCTTGTTCGTCGAAGAATAATTGAGCCCCTCATTGTGACTTTGCCTTTTCCATGGAGTACGATTTTTCTTAGGTAATGTAGTATTGATTCTTCTTTTGACGTATACTTCATCATCATCATCATGTTCCCTCATTGGGTTGTCGTACTGATCATAGTCTTCCTCGTTTGCGACTCCATCCATTCCAATGATGTTCCTTTTGCCTCTCCTGACAACAACACGACTGGCATTGCATGGGTCGGTTATGAAGAAGCATTGTGTCACGTGCTTAGCGTGTACCCATGGCTCGTTTTTTGCGATAGCGTTCACGGTAGCGCTCTTGGCATCGGGTATACTCATGGTAGTGAAAATCCGGTTTTCTCTTTCGACATTCTTTGCCCATCTGACACGGAATATCGTCGTGTTCTACAGTCCAGAGTAGTCAAGCTCCCAGATCTCCTTGACCGTTCCATAAAATCGTTCAGCTGCGCCGTTGTCGCTGCCGGTCATGCATTCCATCGTCACCCCTAAGTTCTGATCATCACTGTCCATATCTTTGGCCTACGTGTAGAACGTGTATCCGTTGACATCATATGCCTGATAGGTTACGAGGTTGGGCGAGGGGCCATGTGCTAAGGTGTATATGAGCAATCCGTCATTAGAGCCCTCCTCCGGGGGATTAGCAATAATATGCTCTTTGAACCAATGCAGGAAAGTGGAGTTGTGCTCTCTAGTAACTTCGGCGTTCGTCCTACATACCCCCCTGTCACGATACTTCTTTGCGATAATTTCTTTGTGCAGTGCCACGAAATGATCTACCTTGTCTAGGTGTTGTAGAAGTACCAAGTTTGCTCTGTCAAAGTCGCTGCATCGATCTGAGTATGCCACGTGGAGTTCCCTGCGACCGTTGCAGTGACAATTTCCTTCGAGCATCCCATCGTGCTTCTTAACGGGCAAACCAACACTAACACCAGGCGGCTGGTCTGCGCCATATAGAAAGTTCTCACAGAAAGAGATGCACTCTTGTGCCAAATAGCCCTGGACGATGCTTCCATCTGGACGGGACATGTTACGAACGAATCCTTTGATGATCCCATTCATCCTCCAAACGGCATCATGTTGTGCAGGAATGACGGCCCCAGGTCTATTATGTCGTCCACAATATGGACACACAGATGCACCATCACGTCAAAGAACGCAGGCGGGAAGTACATCTCAAGCTCATTCAGTATCACAACGATCTCTTCCTGTAGCCTTCGGAGCTACTTCACACTGATCGACTTTCGAGCGATGATGTCGAAAAAGTTGTAGAGACCAATAAGAGTGTCACGGACGTGCTTGTCCATTATCCCTCTAAGGGCAAAAGGTAGTATCTGCGTCATCTTCACATGACAATCATGAGACTTCATCCCGCTGAACCTTTTCTTGTCCGTGTCTAGTTATCTGCTTATCTTGCCACAGTAACCGGAACTAACTTTGACTCCGGTAAGGCCCTTAAAGAATTGATTGATCTCCGCCTGACTTAAGGTGAAGCAAGAAGGGGGGCAATAATCCTCTTTCTTTATTTTCTTGCCCTTCTTCTCCCGTGCCTCTGTCTCCGTCTCTGCCTCGTCTGATATTTTACGGGGTGGCATGTGCAGATCTTCCCTGATTTTCAAATCTTGCAAGTCTTTTCTTGCCTTCGGCCCATCCTTGGTCTTATCCGGCATGTTCATCAGTGTTGCGAGCAAGCTCTCAAGGACATTCTTACAGATATGCATTTGATCAAGGCAATGAGGTGTATCGAGTTTGTGCCAGTACTCCAAGTCCCAGAACACAGACCTCGTCTTCCATACCTTCAGCAGCGGCTCTGGCGCCTTTCTCATCGTCTTTCCCGGCGCAGGGCACTCCTTCCAGTTTTCCAACAGCTCATCGATTTTGGCACCGCTTCGCTTACGTGGATTTCCTCGATGCTCAGCGTGACCATTGAATAGATCTCCACGGTTTCTCCACGGGTTGTCCTATTCAAGCCATCTCCGATGCCCCATATACACGATTTTCCCAGACCCACAATCTTTCCTTGACGTTAGCTGCTGAGACGTCGTATTATCCATGCACCGCGTGCATCCGCAATATCCATGGCACACCTGGCCTGCCACATATCCGTAACCGAGATAGTCCTGCACTGTCATGATCAGCGCGGCTCTCATGTTGAAATACTCGCCTTTGCTGGCGTCCCATGTCTTGGCCGGTGTTTTCCATAACGTGTCTAACTCCTCTTGAAGTAGCCCCAGATACAAATTAATATTATTTCCTGGTTGTTTCGGCCCTTGAATAAGCATGCTCATGTGAATGTACTTCGATTTCATGCATAACTAGGGGGGAGGTTGTACATCCATACAAACACGGGCCATGTGCTATGGTTGGTGTTCTTGTTGCCAAACGGATTCATGCCATCGGTACACGCACCGAGCACGATGTTCCTTGCATCACATTCAAAATACCGATAGAAGCTGTTCAACGCTCTCCACTGGCTTCCATCCTTCATGTGTCTCAGCTTCGGATAATCTCCATCGTTGGGCTTCTTCCTCTCCACGTGCCAGCGCATTAGCTTTGCTTCATTGGGATCTACAAAATACCTCTGGAGACGGGGAGTGATTGGTAAGTACCATACAACTTTCTGGGGACATTTCTTCCCGGCCTTCTTGTATCGAGAAGCATTGCACACCGGACAGCTTGTTTTTTCCGCGTGCTCCTTCCGATAAATTATGCAATCGTTGATGCATCCATGGTATCTAACGTGTGGCAGATCAAGAGGGCACACGATCTTCTTGGCCTCATCAACACTAGTAGGACATAGATTACCCGCGGGAAGAACATCCTTTAGGTACTTGAGATGCTCATCGAGGCTAGTGTCGGTCCATTTGTTTTTAGCCTTCGTCTTCAGGAGTTGGAGCGTGAAACTCAAGCGGGTCACCTCAGGATTGCAACCATCATACAATGGAGTGTTCGAGTCTACCACCAGTTGCTCCAGCTTAGCCTCTGTCACGCCCAAGATGCGACCCTATCCTAAAGGAACTCGAAGGTCCCACCAAGGATAGAAGCGCATCTTGAAGACGCTTTTGCAAGGTGGATATCATTACATCAACATTACATAATAGATGGGGATACATACAAAAGGCATACAATGCCACATGAATACAACATCATATTACATAAGAGCACCATCCGACTACGGATGAAACACAAACAGAAACTCAAACGACATCCACCCTGCTAGCCCAGGCTGCCGACCTGGAACCTATCCAATGATCAAAGAAGAAGCAGAAGAAGAACTCCAAAACAAGCAAACATCGCTCTCGCGTCATGATCATCGCATAACCTGTACCTGCAACTGTTGTTGTAGTAATCTGTGAGCCACGAGGACTCGGCAATCCCATTACCATGGGTATAAAGACTAGCAAAGCTTAATGGGAAAGGAAGGGGGTAAAGTGGTGAGGTTGCAGCAGCGACTAAGCATGATATGGTGCCTAAGATACGCAAATAAGAGCGAGAAGAGAGCAAGCGGAACGGTCGTGAAGCTAGCAATGATCAAGAGGTGATCCTGAACTCCTACTTATGACAATCATAACACAGAAACCGTGTTCACTTCCCGGACTCCGCCGAAAAGAGACCATCACGGCTACACACTCGGTTGATGCATTTTAATTCGGATCTGGTGTCAAGTTATCTACAACCGAACATTAACAAATTCTCATCTGCCACATAACCGCGGGCACGGCTTTCGAAAGATAATACCCTGCAGGGGTGGCCCAACTTAGCCCATGATAAGCTCTCGCCATCAACGAAGGATATTCCTTCTCCCAGGAAGACCCGGTCAGTCTCGGAATCCCGGTTTATAAGACATTTCGACAATGGTAAAGCAAGACCAGCAAATCCGCCCGATGTGCCGACAAATCCCGATAGGAGCTGCACATATCTTGTTCTCAGGGCAACATCGGATGACATTAGCTACGAGTAAAACCAGACTTCGAGTTTCCCCGAGGTGGCCCCGCAGGCAGCTCAGTTCGGACAAACACTCGAAGGAGCACTGGCCCGGGGGGGGGGGCTAAAATAAAGATGACCCTCGGGCTCCGGAAACCTAAGGGAAAAAGGGCTAGGTGAGGCAAATGGTAAAACCAAGGTTGGGCCTTGCTAGAGGAGTTTTATTCAAAGCAAACTGTCAAGGGGGTCCCATAAATCACCCGCCGCGTAAGGAACGCAAAATCCAGGAACATAACACCGGTATGACGGAAACTATGGTGACAAGAGTGGAACAAAACACCAGGCATAAGGCCGAGCCTTCCACCCTTTACCAAATATATAGATGCATTAATAATATAAGAGATATTGTGATATCCCAACATAACCCTGTCCACCATGGAGCAATCTTCAACTTCACCTACAACTAACAACGCTATAAGAGGGGCTGAGCAAAGTGGCAACATAGCCAAGCAACGGTTTGCTAGGAAGGGTGAAAAGGTTAGAGGCTGACATGGCAATCTGGGAGGCTTGAAAAGCAAGAGATAGGTAGCGCAGCAAAGCAATAGAACGAAGCAACTAGCATAGCAATGATATTAATGAGATCCAAGGTGACGGTCATCTTGCCTGATATCCCGCAAGGAAGAAGAACGAGTCCATGAAGAAGACGAACGGGAGTAGTCGAACGAATCCTCACAATCGCAACATTACCGGAACTATCATGGAGAAGCGCAACCGGAAAGAAGCAAACAACATGGTAAACACACAAGCATAATCATGGCATGATGCACAATCAAGTATGATGCATGTCCGGTTTAATGAGGCATGGCATGGCAAAGTGCAACAAACAATACTACAAGTTAAGTGGAGCTCAATATGCAACAAGTTGCATATTGACAAAACACCACGTCCGAGTTATTTAGTTCGCTCTCGTTTAGGTACACAACAATGTTAAATGTTGTTAAACATGGCAAGGGGTGTAACAAAAGTAAACTAACTATTTAGGCAAGTTTAAATGAGGCTGGAACAACAAACAACATTTCCGGAAAATCCTCATATCCAATTTATGAATTTGCTACTGTTCTGCCCTAAACCATATTTTAATGTTGTTAAACAGGGAAATAAAGTGCGCCAAGTTAAACTAGGCATTTTCCACCCCATTTACATATAAACTTTATTTAAAACCGAGCTACGGTTATTTAGTTAGGAAATAAGACATTTTAACATGGCATTTATGCAAATTTAAACAAACATCATTTTAAACATTTTGAAACATGGATGAAAATGGCAAATTATGAAACTAGATGAAATTCTAAGCATTTTATATATAAAAAGTTTTTACATATGATGCACAGATCATGAGTTATTATATGCATGAAGTGCAAGGGGGTTTCTGCAAAACAGGTAAATCACTGGATAATGCTAAAATTCGCAGAACTGAAAAAAACATGACACGGGCCAGATCTGCTAGGACTGGGCTGCTCACTTTGGGCCTTGAGGCGGGTCGGCTTGGAGAGGTGGAAGGGGGGCGCTGGGCCTGCTTGCTGGAGGCCCACGCGACCGCTGAAGCTGGGCCAGGGGCGCTGGTTGCGGTCAACGTGGCAGGGACGAGTGGGCGAGCATCTGCTGCTCTCGTTTTCTGAAGAAACAGAAGCAGCAGTTCGAGGTAGGGGCCAGGCGCGGCGGCGCGATGCAGAGGAGGAAGCAGGCCGGCAGGGCGCGATGGAGGGTCCTGGCGTGGGCACCGGTGGCCGGGGACGGGGCCCAGCCGGCAGGAACGGTCAAGGGCGGCGGAGGCCAGCCGGATTTGGTGGTTTTCGACGAGGTTCCCTGACAGCAGTGCTCCACCGGGAGCCCATGGAGAACCTGCGGTGGGTCAGAGAAGGGGAGGTGAGAGAGATAAGAACAGAAAGATGGAAGGGAAGGCAGGGAAGAGAGGGGAAGGACGACGGAGAGGGCGCGACGGGTGCCTGCCTGGTGGCTTGCTCCGGTGATGCGGGGAGGAGGCTGGGGTCCATCGGGATGCTTCCATGGCGCTGGTGTGCTCCTGTGAAGAGAGCAAAGAGAGAGACGAGGTGAGGGGAGAACTAGAGAGGGAAAAAAGGGGGGCAGGGAGAGAGAGAACCAGGCGGCGAGGGCTCATCTGCTGGTGCTGCTCATTGATGGAGGGAGCTCTGGTGGTGCTGCGGCTTGCTGCGTGCGAAGGACGGGCGAGGCCGGAAGGGAACGAGGCAGGAGCTCGCTCGAGGAGATCGAGCGCTAGAGCGCGGGGCTCAGGGACGAGCGCGCAGGGGAGGGGGCACGGCTGCGGCCTGGTCACCTGCTCGGGCGAGGAGCTGCAGGCGCGGGCGACGAGGTCGATCTCGGGGACGCACGGGAGGAGGTGGATGGGTTGGATCGGTGGCTGGTTGGTCTGTTGTTGAAAAACGAAGGAGGATTTTTTGGATCGGGGAGGATCCCAATGAGGAAGAGACAGGAAGAGTGGTGGCACTCGCGAGTGGATGGATGGGACAGGATCCCTAGTTTGTAGGGTTGGTCTGATATATATAGTAGGTGGTAGGTAGGAGGGGCATTTGGTCCCTCCGATTTTAATCGGACGGCTGAGAAAATATAGGTTAGGACGTCCAATTAAGAAAACAGAGATGTTTTGTAGATGTTAGGGGATGATCCGGATCCAACAGTGACGACAGCCCGGGTCGGGTTCGGGGGAGATTTCGGACGCGCGCGAGAGGTTTGAGAGAGACTCCGGTTTAGTCAAGAGGGAAAACGAAGAACAAGGTTGGTCTCAGAACGATCAACGAAAGCAAGGGGGGACGCGGCAGCTACGAATGGTAATGAGTTTTATGAAAAACATGCGGATGCAATGCACATGATGCCATGAGATGAGATGCATGCCATGAATAAAATGCAAACAAAAGACAAAAACCCAACCACGAAGGAAATATCATAACGCATCTCCGGAAAAGGCAAGAGTTGGGGTTATGAATATGGAAAGTTGTATCCGGGGCGTTACAACACTCCACCACTACGAGAGGATCTCGTCCCGAGATCTACGATGGCACCGGAGATAAGCGGAAAAGGAAGAGGAGAGGTAAAACAAAGTTGCTTCTTTGACGAACGAGTGAAACCACGAACCATGAAAGGTTTAAAAGTTGAAAGAAAGAACACAACAGAGTTGAACACAATTGAGAGCACTCCAGTAGAAAAGAGAACCAAGGAACATCATGTGAACCTTGAAGGTTCCAAAGCTATGAATGACGAGCATAATGGACAGGAAGGAATTGAAACCACTCTGGTTGAAACGAGATAAACAAGGAACAAGGAAGAACAAATTCGGACAGCACTCCGGTTGAAAACAGATGCAAGACTTGATAAGATGAAAAGAACTTGAAGAGATGACACAACACTCCGGTTAAATGGATAAGCAAGAAAAGAACACGATCCTCACAAAACAAGGTGATGAGTGAAGAGCACAACATCACAATGCCTCCGTAATGAAAGAATAGAAGTTAGACCGTTGGGATAAAGGGACGGAGAAGAAAATGACAACTTTTGCCACAAGTTGTAGCGACCCGACCTTAGATGGTCAAGTCTCTGTGCTCAGGTGTCATCCCTGGATCAGTAATGCTAACACCACACAGTACTTCAAAGGATTTATAATAGAGTAGCAATCACTCACTTATTACATCGAATGTCTCAAAAGAGAACTTATTACTATAATATGGCTTAAGGCCATCTAATGCGATAACAGCGGAAGGCTTGGAAGATAAAGTGAGTCCATCAACTCCAATGGCATAGCTTAGCTGCACGGCAACGACCTACGAACCTTACTCCTCGTCTGAAAATTCTGCAACATAATACGTTGCAGCCCGAGAACGGGTCAGCACATGGAATATGCTGGCAATGTAACACAAAAGAGCATAACAGAATAATGCTACCACTACATGCATATTTGGCTGGTGGAAAGCTCTATGGTTACAGTTTTGCAAAAAGCCAAGTTTTCCCTACTACAAGGGAATCAGTTTTAGTTTAACTATCATGGTAGTTGAAACATCAATTGAGAAGGTAACCCCAACTTAATGATCCCAATTAAAAGTACTTAACAACCCAACAAGATTAATTAAGAGTGTTGAGATACATGCGAATACTCAGGTACTAGATACTCAGAATTGTCCATAACCGGGGACACGGCTAACCATGATTTGATTGTACACTCTGCAGAGGTTTGCGCACTTTTCCCCGCAAGACTCGATCGCCTCCGTTGATTCTCGCACTGCATGGTGTTTGAGAGACGGATGACCGAGACACAGTCTTTCAGAAGCATTAACTCTCTACTTCGGGCAGACCATACCAAACCTACAAACCCACTACCTGCTGATCCACCTCTTCAAGAGCTTCACGCAACTTACTCAAACTATGCTAGAGCCCATTATAGCTTGCGGCTGCACACGGAAGTTTCTAGCATGAATAGACTCAGTTCCCTTTGAGCCTAGGTGGCGGTCCATAGGAGAATCACACGGTAACCCCGGGATTTCCAAAAAATAAAACAGGCAATCACTGGTAACCCCAGGTGCCTCAATCCACCCAGATGTGTATTAAAGTTGCCACCTTAAGTAAACCATTAATTAACAGTCTCACATCTGTCATGGATATCACTCAAACCCAATCCACGTCTACGAGCATAGCATGGCAATATAAGCATAACGTAGAAGTAACTCCCAAGGGTTTGATAATAAAATAGGGTAATATGTTCTACCTCATGAACTACTTCCCAATACCCACATGCTAAAGGCATCCTAGTCATGCAATGTTTGAGGATTGAAACTAATGCATACAAACTGGGTATGAAAAAAAATATGATCAATGTGTTACTTGCCTTGCTGACGATCCGGGAATCCTAGTGACTCGTAGTAACACGCTTCGCACTCCGGGAATTCTATCGCAAGCAAACAATAACATACATAAGCAACAATCAAAGATGCACAAGTAGAACTCCAAATAAAAGAGTTTGACTGGAGGGTTCAACTTAAGAACTCCGGTTTACAAAAATAATCAAATCAAACGAAGCAACGAAACTCAAACGGCAAAAGAAACAACTTCGTTTTGCTAGTCTGGATCTAAGTCAAATTTTACAGTAGAAAAATCTTGTTTGAGTTGATTATTCGGAAACAGGGTTTCGAGATGAAACTCCAGGCGCTTGAATCGCCTGATTCCGATAAACGAGCGAAAAGATAAACAAGTTTGAATATCGGATCAGAAATCGCGATCAGAATAATCGCGGAATAAATCCGATAAAAAGAAAAGCGATGAACTACTAAACGAACAAACATTCATTAATAGAAACTAAACAGTGAACGCATTTGTTAAAACGAACGGACGAACGGACGTTCGCTAAGTAAATAAACCGGGAAAAATAAAATAAACCGATCTAGAAAAAAAACGATCTAGGGTTTTCAAAAAAAAACCCGAGGGTTTTCTGAAATAAACCGGTGGCGGGGTCGGGTACCTCCGGCGAGGCTCGTCCGGTGGGGCGGTGGCTCCGGCGGGGCTC
>NC_041391.1:546783318-546795916 GCF_002162155.2 Triticum dicoccoides
GCGGGTGGCGGGTGGTGGTGTGGCGGCGGTGTGGCGGTGGGGCGGCGGCATTAAATAGGAGGGCGGGGCGGCTCGGCTTGGGGAAGGGGGCGCCCGGGTGGAGTCCGGCTCGGACTCCCTCGGCGTCCGTGTCGCGCACGGCGCGCGCGGGGGGAAGGTGGCGGCGGCTGGCTGGGCCGGCCTGCTCGGCTGGGCCTTCGGCCCAGTCGGGCGCGAGGTTATTTTTTTTAAAACATTCCGCCGACAGAAAAATTCCTAGAAAAATAAATAAAAATCTAAAAATTCCAAAACAAGTTTTCTCCGTCTAAATAAAATATTTAGAACAAGATGAACTTTTCTTGGCCCCTAAAATGCAATTTTAAAATATGCAACATTTTTCTAGGAGCAAATAAAATCCCGAATAAATTCAACTAAAATCCCAAAAATGATTTTAACATTTTTCCTCCGATATTCCAATTATTTTGGAGAAGTCATATTATCTCCCCTCATTTATTATTTTAAAATGAAATATTTTCCGGAGTGAAAATAATTAAAATCAAATCCTCGTCTTCACTATTTGATAAAAAATCAAGTATGAAAATTAGAAAATCCCCAACTCTCTCCGAAGGTCCTTGAGTTGCTTAGGATTTTGAGGATTGCAAACGAATAAGCAATAAAATATGATATGCATGAATGATCTATGTATAACATGCCAAATTGGAAATTTTGGATGTTACAAACCTACCCCCCTTAAGATGAATCTCGCCCTCGAGATTCGGGTTGGCTAGAAAATAGGTGCGGATGGTCCTTGCGAATATCCTCTTCTCGCTCCCAGGTGGCTTCCTCCTCAGTATGATGACTCAACTGAACTTTGCAAAACTTGATCACCTTCTTGCGAGTGACTCGGCTATCAAACTCAAGAATCTTTACTAGCTTCTCCTCATAAGTCAGATTATCATCCAGCTGAATCGCCTCCAAAGGTACTGTATCATTCAACGGTATATCGGCCATCTCAGCATGGCACTTCTTCAGCTGTGATACGTGGAACACATCGTGAACTCCTGACAATCCTTCTGGTAACTCCAGCTTGTAGGCAACTTCTCCCATCCGTTCCAAAATACGGTACGGTCCCACAAATCTCGGGGCTAACTTTCCCTTAACTCCAAAACGTTTTACTCCCCTCAAGGGTGATACTCATAGATAGGCTCGGTCTCCAACTTCATAAGTTACTTCCTTGCGTTTTGAATCTGCGTAACTCTTCTGTCTGGACAGAGCAATCTTTAGTCTGTCTCTGATTAGTTTAACTTTCTCCTCTGATTCTTTGATCAAATCTAGTCCAAACAACTGACGGTCTCCTACCTCGTCCCACATCAATGGTGTTCTACATTTGCGTCCATACAGAACTTCGAATGGTGCCATCTTCAAACTGGCCTGGTAACTATTGTTATAAGAAAACTCTGCGTACGGCAAATTGTCATCCCAACTAGATCTATAATCTAGCGCACAGGCTCTCAACATGTCCTTCAAAATCTGATTGACTCTTTCTGTCTACCCATCTGTCTGCGGGTGAAAAGCTGTACTGAACTCCAATCGGGTTCCCAAAGTCTAGTGTAGCTGATGCCAAAACTTTGAAGTAAACTGGTTCCTCTATCTGATATGATGCTCCTCAGAACTTCGTGTAAACATACGATCCTGGTCATATATATCTTGGCCAACTTTGCACTTGTATACGTTGTTTTCACCGGGATGAAATGAGCTACTTTAGTCAATCGATCCACAACTACCCATATAGAATCATATCCTGCCTTGGTTTTGGGTAATCCGGTAATAAAGTCCATCCCAAGTTTATCCCACTTCCATTCGGGTATCGGCATAGGCTATAACAGTCCTGCTGGCTTCTGATGTTCTGCCTTTACTCTCTGACATACAACGCATACGGCTACATACTCGGCAATATCCTTCTTCATTCTAGTCCACCAGAGATGTTCCTTCAAGTCCAAATACATCTTGGTGTTTCCGGGGTGAATCGAGTATGGTGAGTCATGGGCCTCCTGGAGTATCAACTTCCTGATCTCCGAATTGTTGGGCACATAAATTCGATCCTCAAACCACAAGGTATCGTGCTCATCCTCGCGAAAACCTTTGGCTTTACCTTCGCCCATCCTCTCTCTTATCTCGGCAATCTCTTTGTCTTCCTTCTGAGCTTCTCGAATCCTGTCCAACAGTGTCGAATGGACTTCCATTGTTGCAAGAAAACCTCTTGGCACAATCTCCAATCGAAGTTCCATGATCTCTGCAGCTAACTCCTTTGGCATTCCCTTGCTCACAAGAACATTAGCATAACTCTTCCGGCTCAACGCGTCTGCTACGACATTGTATTTTCCTGGATGGTAGTGTAGCTTCATGTCGTAATCCTTTATAAGTTCCAACCATCTCCTCTGCCTGAGGTTCAACTCCTTTTGTGTGAAAATATACTTCAAGCTCTTATGATCCGTGTACACATCACAACGGTTTCCAATAAAATAATGTCTCCAGGTCTTTAACGCATGCACTACGGCTGCTAACTCCAAATCATGCGTGGCATAGTTCAACTCATGTGGCTTCAGTTGTCGTGAGGCATACGAAACAACCTTTCCTTCCTGCATAAGCACACATCCAAGTCCCAAGCGATAGGCGTCACAATACACTTGAAACTCCTTATGTATATCTGGCAAGGTCAGCACTGGGGATGTAGTCAATCGCTCCTTCAGCTCTTGAAAACTTGTCTCGCACTCCTCCATCCATTTGAACTTAGTATCCTTCTTTAACAATTCAGTCATTGGTTTAGCAATCTTGGAAAATTTCTCAATGAACCTCCGATAATATCCTACCAGTCCAAGAAAACTGCGGATCTCGCCAACTGAAGTGGGTGCCAACCATTCAGTGACCGACTGAACCTTACTAGGATCCACTGCTATACCCTCTCCGGATATAACATGTCCAAGAAATCCAACTTCCTTCAACCAAAACTCGCACTTGCTGAATTTGGCGTATAACTGGTGTTCCCTGAGTTTCTCGAGAACCAAACGCAAGTGTTCCGCGTGCTCCTCTTCGTTCTTCGAGTATATCATAATATCATCAATGAATACCACAACAAACTTGTCCAAAAACTCCATGAACACTTTGTTCATCATACTCATGAAGTAGGCAGGGGCGTTAGTCAGTCCAAATGACATGACCGTATACTCATATAATTTGTACCGTGTGGTAAATGCTGTCTTGGGTATATCCTGCTCCCGGATCTTCAACTGATGGTATCCCAATCGTAGATCAATATTTGAAAACACCTTAGCTCCTTGTAACTGGTCAAACAGATCATTGATCATCGGTAAGGGATACTTGTTCTTTATCGTTACTTCATTCAGAGCTCGGTAATCAACAACCATCCTCAGGGATTTATCCTTCTTCTCCACCAAAAGTACTGGGGCTCCCCAAGGTGACGAGCTTCTACGAATGTAACCTTTCTCCAACAACTCCTTAATCTGCTTCTTAATTTCCTCCAGATCATTTGCTGGCATCCGATAGGGTCTCTTGGATATCGGTCCTGTTCCTGGCAATAATTCTATCAAAAACTCGATGTCTCTGTCCGGTGGCATACCAGGTAACTCTTCGGGGAAAACATCCGGAAAATCCTTTACTACAGGCACTTCCTCCTGTACAACTCCGGTGAGGGCGTTTACTTGGCTCCTCCTAGGCACATGCCTAGATACATACTTAATCCTTTTTCCCTCCGGGGTGGTAAGATAAATTAACTTACTAGCACAGTCAATACTTCCTCCATACTTTGACATCCAGTCCAAACCTAATATCACATCCAATCCTTGCGACTCCAAGATAATTAGGTCAGACGGGAATACATGTGTTCCAATGATTAGGGGTATCTGGGTGCACCAACTGCTAGCCATGTACTCTGCTCCTGGCGAGCTTACTAAGAGGGGTGTCCTAAGGGTTCGGGTTGGTAACTTAAACTTTTCCACAAATCCCCTTGATATGTATGAATGCGATGCACCAGTATCGAAAAGAACAATTGCGGTAAATGACTGAACCAAAACCTTACCTATTACCGAGTCCGGCTGCTCTTCAACCTCCTCCACGTTAATGTGGTTCACTTGTCCTTTGTTGCATGGATTGGGCTTCTTCCCTGCGCTCCCGTTTCCATTCCCATTCTTTCCCTCAGAGCAGTCATTGGCATACTGCCCTGTCTTCCCGCACTTGTAGCAAACAACTTGGCTTAAGTCCCTCTTTGCGGGTGTAGATGGGTTAGAGCGATTCTGATTATTGTTGGCTCCATTCCCATTCCCGTTCTTCGCACCATTATGGTTATGTGATCCTCCTCCAGCATGGTTATGACTTCCATGGTTATGAACAAGTCCTCCTGAATTCGGGGTCAAGCGAGGCTTCTGGTGAGCTCCTGAATTGTATTTCCCTTGTCCATACTTCCTCTTACGATTATCAATCTGCTGCTGCTTCCCTTCAATCATTAGGGCCTTATCTACCAACTCCTGGTAGTTGTTGAAGGTTGCTACCATCAACTGCATACTCATCTCATCATTCAGCCCTTCCATAAACTTCTCCTGCTTCGCGGCATCTGTGGCCACATCATCAGGGGCATAACGTGATAACTTGCTAAACTCATCCACGTACTGGCCAATAGTATGATTCCCCTGGCGTAGGTTGCGAAACTCACGCTTCTTCATCTGCATAGCTCCAGTCGAGACATGGGCAGTACGAAAAGCCTGCTGAAACTGAACCCATGTGACAGTGTCGATAGGATAGGTGGCTGTGAAATTTTCCTCCATGCTGCTGTAGGTCCATCCAGTTGGTGTGCGGCAAAATGCACCTTCTCAGCATCTGTGCATCCAGCGGTGGTTAACTCCCTTCCAACACGACGTAGCCAATCATCTGCAACTATTGGCTCGATGCTACTGGAGAACACCGGCGGCTGTAACCTTAAGAAACGACCGAGGTTATCCACTGGCGGCGGGTTGTTGTTGTTGGCATTGTTGTTATTGGTATTGCCCTGGTTCTGAACTAGCAATTGCATCAAAGCATTCTGCTGCTGGATCAACTGGGTGATCTCCGGTGGGAAAACAAACTCGGGGTATCTCCCTGGAGGCATCTGATGGGTTTAGATGGAAGAGATTTAGAATAGAAAAAGATCTAGGGGAGAAACACTACCCATATGTATATGTGGCAAACACAAGCATTCATTCAATCAAACAAGCAAGGGCATACAAAACGGTCTAGGACTATCGCAAAAGTGCTCACTACTACTGGTTACATGGGGAAAAATACAATTATCATATGGTGGTCATCTAGAAATTTTGATCGATGGAAGACTCCATGATGTCTACTCCAGCTTCATCTTCGTAATCATCATCACTTGAATCCGTGTCGGTGTTGTCGATAATGATGTAGTTGTCCGGATGAATGAGGTCTTCTTTCGGAACTGGTCCTCCCATAAAGATTCCGATCTTCTCAACCAAGTCATCATTCTTCTCCAATAGGGTCTTGATTTCCTCCTCATATCCATCGCGTGTGAACTTAAGTTCTTCCTCCAGCTCGATGATCCTGGTCTTCGCCTTCTTCAACTCGATCATGTCTGCGCACATCTGGTTCTCCTGACGTCGAATGTGCTGGTTTTGCTCCTGGATAAAGGCTGCGACAGATCTATCCTTCTTGGTGCTGATCATCTCCCATTGTTCATCTCGGCGCCCACATATTTGATAGGTGGTATCTTCTAGTTCCTTGTTGTAGATTTCTCCAATGCGTCCCATGGTAATATGAGCTGCCATACTCTTGCCAAGGCTCCAAGTGGGTGCTTCGAAAGAAAACACTATGGGTTTGGAATTTGGCGAGAACGTCCTTCCTGGAACTCGGACTTGAATCATCCAGCGCTCTTCTTCCGGTAGGGTGGCATTGTTCGTCCCAGTGAAGCTTGGTATTCCAATATTCAAGTACCTAGTGATTTCCTTCAAGTGGCGTCCAAAAGGGGTGTCTTCATCCGGTTGTGCAAACTTGGTCTTCATCTCCTTCATCCTAAAGAGTGAAAAAGAAGAGGAGTCAGAAATGAGAAGAGAAGTGTGACCTATGGTTTATCTTAGTGGTCGTGTCCTACACTCAGTGTGTGCTCTGATACCATCTTGTAGTGACCCGACCTCAGATGGTCAAGTCTCTGTGCTCAGGTGTCATCCCTGGATCAGTAATGCTGACACCACACAGTACTTCGAAGGATTTATAACAGAGTAGCAATCACACACTTATTACATTGAATGTCTCAAAAGAGAACTTATTACATAATAAGTGTGTGATTGCTACTCTGTTATAAATCCTTCGAAGTACTATGTGGTGTCAGCATTACTGATCCAGGGATGACACCTAAGCACAGAGACTTGACCATCTGAGGTCGGGTCGCTACACAAGTGAACTTGGAAAGCACCCTTGCAAAGTAGGATTGAACGGAGTTGTTGGAAAATCAACAACGAAAAGCACAAGCTTGTTGAGGGCTTATGGCAAACATCTCAAAATGATGAGGTGACAACCGGCCACTAATGGAAACAATTGATTTGATTGACAGCACCAAAGAGATGAAAAACTTCTTCACCGAGATGAGAAGGAGAAAATTGGATCATCGATAAACACCACAAATAGCTACATTCCTTAGGGAAGGCTGTAGGTGAGATATAACCCAATATAACTCCAACAAAAGATTGATGGATTTAAACTACCTCATTCTTGACAACATATGAATCATGAAACATGAAGGAAATTGTCAAGAGTGACATAACACCACCTCAAAAGATAAGGTAGAAAGAATTGCACTTTGGATGCAAGATGAAGAATGCTTGAATTCTCAAAACAAAACATGTGTTCAGCACCATCTTTAATTTTGAGTATAGCTTGGCGGATCATAACTTTAAGAGAAATCTTGAAGAACAATTGAAGAATGAAAAGAATCCTTGACGACCCACCATGTAGAGCCTCCATGAAGAACTCCGGTAATAAAAGGATGATACAAAGAAAGGGAAGTTGAACACACAAGGTGAAGCCTTGCAATGATTTAGATGGAGCTTCGCGATGATATAATGCGGAAAACTTGGAACTCCGGAAAAGAAAAGATGAAACACTAGAGCCGAGAATTACTTCATCATGAACAATCTCTGAAGAAAAGAATTGAATCACCTTGAGGAAATAAGAATAAGATTTATTATATGCTTATCCTTCATCAAATTAAATTGATGACAAGCAATGGATTTGGCATGCTACTTATTCTTCTTGAGGGATTAAGGATAGAGATAGCGCAAACTTGAGAAGGTATTGATGGAACCACCGGTGGGATTTGGAAACAACGAATGAATTGATATGATAACAAAGGAAGTGAAATCTTGAACGAACCACCGGAAAAATTGGAAAAGAGAGTAGCAATGGCACAATTCACCGGAAAGAATTGGAAAACGAATGAAGATACTTGAGGGGATTTAGATACATGAGAACGAAGAGATCATGAACTGATTAGAGGATATTTAAACGATTCACCGGTAAGATTTGGAGAACGATAGCTACATGCTGAGAATGAAGAATTATGACATGATGGCCTTCAGAGGAAAGAAATGGAAACAACTCATGAAATGCTCCGGATGGTAAGAAAAGAATTGCCACAATCGAAAACAATTATGAGAGCATGGCATCAAACTTGGACTACGCATCTTTGGAAGAACGGGTAAGAATTTAAGAGGAACTCTTCTTCGGTCTTCAAAATCCGAGAATGACGAGGAGCAACACCACCAAATTGCTGAGATACTCCAGGAGAATGAAAAAAACCGAAAAGGTTGAGCCAACAATGAAAAGAGTTTGAACGAGATCTTGGAGAAGGCATCTAACTGATGAAATCCATTCTTACGTCACACTCCGAAAAGAATTTGAGAATAACTTCAAGATAATTAGAAGAGTCAGGTAAGATCCTGGGAAAAGACCTGTGGGTTAGGGCCCACTCAAAAGAAAACACCGTTGAACAATTTTAAAGAGAGGTTGCACCGGTTGAATTAAATGGCTTGAATGAGATAAGAGCCTCAAAATAACTTGAACGGATTAAGAATGGAAACATGATTCTTCTGAGATAATATTAAGCACTCCGGAGAAGAAAAAGAGGGAGGTGAATAATTAAGAGGTGCATCAAACATGACAAAGCAATTGACACGAGGAAAGGAATATGATCAGCACTGAAAGCTTGAATTGGATCCACCGGAGAAGAAAAAAAACGAAGGATGATGAACTTGAAGCTCATGAGCATCTTCACGAGGGATCACCGGATCAAAACATTGATTGAAAAGAGTGAAGTGACTTCACATGAATAAATGGATACATGATTAAAATAAATGAGTCCTTCAAGAAAAGGGTGGGAGGGTGGGGAAAAACAACGACAACTTGGGATGAATGAAACAAACACCGTTGAGAAAACTTAGAATTGATCTTGCGGATGGGGAGAATGATGGGATCATCTCGAAGAGAAGCGCACCGGTTGGAAAAGAATGACAACCTCAATGATAAAAAAGGATTAGTATTCACATAGCAATATAAGAACACCGTTTGAAAGGTATGGAATCAACACTTGACATTGAGGCAACTCAAATACCACAATTCAAAACAAAACAAAGGATTTGGCTTGCAGAATAAGCCGGAACGAATACATATGATAGAGATTACCCAATCCCATATCAGGCATCTGTCGGAAGGATATTCTAGGAGCTACTTGAATTCCCACCTATAAACTCCCGAAACTTTCTGGTTATGCAATCTGGTGTTGGGGATACAGGGGAAGCAATATATCTCACCCAAACTAACAATCCCTACATCCAGCTGTATCCATCCGTCAACACATAACCAAGAAAACTCCGAAAATCGTGTACCTCAACCTTCGAAAAGCATCCGTTATACAAGCTATGGCAATAGTCCCGAACTCCCCAGTACTGGGTGGCGTCGAGGTTATCTCACCAACAACTGCATAAAAGAGATTTTCGATGTCGGCAAAACTCGGGTATTCCAGAACTGCATTGATAAAATTATGACGACAACACCTCGGAGCTCAACTCCCCGGGACACTGCCACAACCCCTAATTGTCAGGAGGCACCAAGAACAATGTTCTCGTCATAAGAATATCGGAATGATCCCAAGATACCTGCGAGATCCTAAAATTTTTGAGAAAAAATTGAGGAGAGGAAAGATAAAACATCTACGTCAAGAGTCCTCACCAGAGTGACGAAGGGGGCTGAGGAGTAAAAAGAATCCTACTCTCTGATATATATATATATATAATCCTAAGACTCAAAATAGTTTTCTTCTAGACTCAACAACGGCCAACAAACAAGAGGGCTCCTATGGTCGGTCGAGGCTCTGATACCAACTTGTCACGCCCAAGATGCGACCCTATCCTAAAGGAACTCGAAGGTCCCACCAAGGATAGAAGCGCATCTTGAAGACGCTTTTGCAAGGTGGATATCATTACATCAACATTACATAATAGATGGGGATACATACAAAAGGCATACAATGCCACATGAATACAACATCACATTACATAAGAGCACCATCCGACTACAGATGAAACACAAACAGAAACTCAAACGACATCCGCCCTGCTAGCCCAGGCTGCCGACCTGGAACCTATCCCCTGATCAAAGAAGAAGCAGAAGAAGAACTCCAAAAACAGGCAAACATCGCTCTCGCGTCATGATCATCGCATAACCTGTACCTGTAACTGTTGTTGTAGTAATCTGTGAGCCACGAGGACTCAGCAATCCCATTACCATGGGTATCAAGACTAGCAAATCTTAATGGGAAAGGAAGGGGGTAAAGTGGTGAGGTTGCAGCAGCGACTAAGCGTGATATGGTGGCTAACATATGCAAATAAGAGCGAGAAGAGAGCAAGCGGAACGGTCGTGAAGCTAGCAATGATCAAGAGGTGATCCTGAACTCCTACTTACGAAAATCATAACACAGAAACCGTGTTCACTTCCCGGACTCCGCCGAAAAGAGACCATCATGGTTACACACTCGGTTGATGCGTTTTAATTCGGATCTGGTGTCAAGATATCTACAACCGGACATTAACAAATTCCCATCTGCCACATAACCGCGGGCACGGCTTTCAAAAGATAATACCCTGCAGGGGTGTCCCAACTTAGCCCATGATAAGCTCTCGCGATCAACGAAGGATATTCCTTCTCCCAGGAAGACCCGATCAATCTCGGAATCCCGGTTTACAAGACATTTCGACAATGGTAAAACAAGACTAGCAAAGCCACCCGATGTGCCGACAAATCCCGATAGGAGCTGCACATATCTCGTTCTCAGGGCAACATAGGATGAGACTAGCTACGAATAAAACCAGACTTCGAGTTTCCCCGAGGTGGCCCCGTAGGAAGCTCAGTTCGGACCATCACTCGAAGGAGCACTGGCCCGGGGGGGGGGCTAAAATAAAGATGACCCTCGGGCTCCGGAAACCCAAGGGAAAAAGGGCTAGGTGAGGCAAATGGTAAAACCAAGGTTGGGCCTTGCTGGAGGAGTTTTATTCAAAGCGAACTGTCAAGGGGGTCCCATAAATCACCCGACCGCGTATGGAACGCAAAATCCAGGAACATAACACCGGTATGACGAAAACTAGGGCGACAAGAATGGAACAAAACACCAGGCATAAGGCCGAGCCTTCCACCCTTTACCAAATATATAGATGCATTAATAATATAAGAGATATTGTGATATCCCAACATATCCCTGTCCACCTTGGAGCAATCTTCAACTTCACCTACAACTAACAACGCTATAAGAGGGGCTGAACAAAGCGGTAACATAGCCAAGCAACGGTTTGCTAGGAAGGGTGAAAAGGTTAGAGGCTGACATGGCAATTTGGGAGGCTTGAAAAGCAAGAGATAGGTAGCGCAGCAAAGCGATAGCACGAAGCAACTAGCATAGCAATGATAGTAATGAGATCCAAGGTGACGGTCATCTTGCCTGATATCCCGCAAGGAAGAAGAACGAGTCCATGAAGAAGACGAACGGGAGTAGTCGAACGAATCCTCACAATCGCAACATTACGGGAACTATCAAGGAGAAGCGCAACCGGAAAGAAGCAAACAACATGGTAAACACACAAGCATAATCATGGCATGATACACAATCAAGTATGATGAATGTCCGGTTTAGTGAGGCATGGCATGGCAAAGTGCAACAAACAATACTACAAGTTAAGTGGAGCTCAATATGCAACGAGTTGCATATTGACAAAACACCACGTCCGAGTTATTTAGTTTGCTCTCGTTTAGGTACACAACAATGTTAAATGTTGTTAAACAAGGCAAGGGGTGTAACAAAAGTAAACTAACTATTTAGGCAAGTTTAAATGAGGCCGGAACAACAAACAACATTTCCGAAAAATCCTCATATCCAATTTATGAATTTGCTACTGTTCTACCCTAAACCATATTTTAATGTTGTTAAACAGGGAAATAAGTGCACCAAGTTAAACTAGGCATTTTTCCACCCCATTTACATATAAAGTTTGTTTAAAACTGATCTACGGTTATTTAGTTAGGAAATAAATCATTTTAACATGGCATTTATGCAAATTTAAACAAACATCATTTTAAACATTTTGAAACATGGATGAAAGTGGCAAATTATGAAACTAGATGAAATTCTAAGCATTTTAAATATATAAAGTTTTTACATATGATGCACATATCATGAGTTATTATATGCATGAAGTGCAAGGGGGTTTCTGCAAAACAGGTAAATCACTGGATAATGCTAAAATTCGCAGAACTGAAAAAAAACATGACACGGGCCAGATCTGCTGGGACTGGGCTGCTCACTTTGGGCCTTGAGGCCGGTCGGCTTGGAGAGGTGGAAGGGGGGCGCTGGGCCTGCTTGCTGGAGGCCCACGCGACCGCTGAAGCTGGGCCAGGGGCGCTGGCTGCGGTCAACGCGGCAGGGACGAGCGGGCGAGCCGCTGCTGCTCTCGTTTTCTGAAGAAACAGAAGTAGCAGTTCGAGGTAGGGGCCAGGCGTGGCGGCGCGATGCAGAGGAGGAAGCAGGCCGGCAGGGCGCGATGGAGGGTCCTGGCGTGGGCACCGGTGGCCGGGGACGGGGCCCAGCCGGCGGGAACGGTCAAGGGCGGCGGAGGCCAGCCGGATCTGGTGGTTTTCGACGAGGTTCCCTGACAGCAGTGCTCCACCGGGAGCCCATGGAGAACCTGCGGTGGGTCAGAGAAGGGGAGGTGAGAGAGATAAGAACAGAAAGATGGAAGGGGAGGCAGGAAAGAGAGGGGAAGGACGACGGAGAGGGCGCGACGGGTGCCTGCCTGCTGGCTTGCTCCGGTTATGCGGGGAGGAGGCCAGGGTCCATCAGGATGCTTCCATGGCGCTGGTGTTCTCCTGTGAAGAGAGCAAAGAGAGAGACGAGGTGAGGGGAGAACCAGAGAGGGAAAAAAAGGGGGGCAGGGAGAGACAGAACCAGGCGGCGAGGGCTCATCTGCTGGTGCTGCTCGTTGATGGAGGGAGCTCCGGTGGTGCTGCGGCTTGCTGC
>NC_041391.1:546796004-546797014 GCF_002162155.2 Triticum dicoccoides
CGAGCGCTAGAGCGCGGGGCTCAGGGACGAGCACGCAGGGGAGGGGGCACGACTGCGGCCTGGTCACCTGCTCCGACGAGGAGCTGCAGGCGCGGGTGACGAGGTCAATGTCGGGGACGCATGGGAGGAGGTGGATGGGTTGGATCGGTGGCTGGTTGGTCTGTTGTTGAAAAACGAAGGAGGATTTTTTGGATCGGGGAGGATCCCAATGAGGAAGAGACAGGAAGAGTGGCGGCGCTCGGGAGTGGATGGATGGGACAGGATCCCTAGTTTGTAGGGTTGGTCGTATATATATAGTAGGTGGTAGGTAGGAGGGGCATTTGGTCCCTCCGATTTTAATCGGACGGCTGAGAAAATATAGGTTAGGACGTCCAATTAAGAAAATGGAGATGTTTTGTAGATGTTAGGGGATGATCCGGATCCAACGGTGACGATAGAACGGGTCGGGTTCGGGGGAGATTTCGGACGCGCGCGAGAGGTTTGAGAGAGACTCCGGTTTAGTCAAGAGGGAAAACGAAGAACAAGGTTGGTCTCAGAACGATCAACGAAAGCAAGGGGGGACGCGGCAGCTACGAATGGTAACGAGTTTTATGAAAAACATGCGGATGCAATGCACATGATGCCATGAGATGAGATGCATGCCATGAGTAAAATACAAACAAAAGACAAAAACCCAACCATGAAGGAAATATCATAACGCAGCTCCGGAAAAGGCAAGAGTTGGGGTTACGAATATGGAAAGTTGTATCCGGGGCGTTACAGCCTCCTCTCTAGAAGCAGCTCTCTCAGTACTCGTCTCCTTGCGAAGCAATGCTTGAACATGAGGGTCCCGCATGATTGAACTTAGTACCAACGAACTCTGCTGCGTGGAGTCCATGTCGTTCTCTCCGCGGCCATGTCCGGCCCCTTCTCCTCCGCCATGTCCGGCCCCTTCTCCGCCGCCATGTCTGACCTCTTCCCCGCCGCCATTATCGATCATCTCTTCGTCTTGCCCCATGTCATCATTGCCT
>NC_041391.1:546797817-546800265 GCF_002162155.2 Triticum dicoccoides
GACATTTTGGCAAAACATAGGCAACTCAAAAGCACAATTTGGCGTCAACTCATGCCACACACACAATTTCCACAAACATATCACACACACATAAACATATTTCCATTTTGCAAAAGCATGAAATTTCATCACCTCTATCTCGAGATCGAGCACACGGTGGAGATGATGTTGTAGGGAGATCAAAAGTGCACAAAGCTCTTCTTGACAAAGATAGATCTAGTTAGGGGGAAAATAGGTCACTTAACTGAATCCTACATCTACCTAGCTACCTAATTAGGGAGGAGACAACTTCAACTAGTGGAGGGGAAAGGAAAAAGAGAAAGGAGATGCATTAATGGAGGTGGTGTAGTTAGGTAGGAGTAATGAAGAGAGAGAAAGGTAGATAGAAGAGAGAGAGTAATGGGGGAGAAGTATTGAGAAAGAAGAAGAGTGAGAGTGGGAGCATGTGGGAGGTAGGGGAAAGGGAAGATAGGAGGGGGAGGGAGAGGGACGGGTGGGGAAAAGGTGGTGGGTTGGTGCGGATTAGCAGTAGCGCGGGAGTTAAAACGTGCTGCTGCTAAGGAAGTAGCAGTGGCACGCTTTGGGCGACGGCGCTACTGCTAACAAGGACAACAAAGTGTGCCAATTTGAAATTTAGCAGCAGCGATCTCAGAAAAAGCGCGCTACTACTACATCCGTAGCAGTAGTGCGGCTCACGCCACCGCGCTACTGCTAAATGAAGTTTGGTGGACACCGCCGGTCGATATTTGTAGCAGCGCGGTTTACACCAAGCGCGCTACTGCTAAAAACTTATCAGTAGTGAGTTTCACACACACGTGCTACAACTAATTAGCAGCAGCGCTCCTTCTTGAGACGCGCTGCTGCTAAGATTCTGTGTATAGGCTTTTCCCTAATAGTGTGCAGCTCGGCGAAGGGCTGGCCCGTTTGCGGGCATGGCACGGTGAGGTCGCCCTTCGGGGCTGGGCCCCCTGGTGAAGTTTTCTTCCCTTGTCTAGGCACCTCCGTCTTCGAGTCTTCGGAGGCGGCCCTCTTCTTCCCGCGGGGGGAGGAGACCTTAGATTCCCCTCCCCGACTATCCTCCTTCATGGAAATAGCAATTCCCCCGGTTTGGGTGTGCAATGTGTGAAGCTCTGCTTCTCTGTTCTTCCCTTCGTCTTTCCCCGAGGGCACTTGACTTAGCACACGACTAAGCATCCTGGCTATTGCAGGACTAGGCGAGCCTTCGGGAAGTGGTGTCGGACACCTGATCCTCTCCGCCTTGCTGAACCAATCCTGGCTGCGGATGGTTTTCAGAATAATGTTGTGGTAAATATAAACGAAGTGTTCGGTTTCCAGGTTACTTACTTGGGTATCTGGGCGGTTGCAGCTCAGGCCCGCATCCTCGGTGGTGTCCGGACACTTTACTTGTGGTCCGAAGTATAACCTACACATCCCTTCGAGCGTCATGCCGAAGAGGTGCTGAATAGTTCGCGGAACTTCTGGGTTGAACTCCCACATCCGGAGAGGCCAACATTTGCACGACAAGATCCGTCGGACTAGCATTACCTGAATTACCATGACAAGACTGATATCCCTCCCAAGAAGCTCCCGAATGCGGCTCTGTAATGTCGGTACGTCAGTAGCAGGCCCCCAATCCAGCCCCACGTTGGCCCACGACGCCAGTTGAGGCGGAGGGCCCGAGCAGAAGTCGGGGGCAGCCACCCACTTTGTGCCTCTGGGAGCCGCGACGTAGAGCCACCTTCGCTGCCATAGATCGGACACCTCCGGGAAGAAGCCCTCTGGCCATGGGGCATCGGTGTTTCTGCTTATCGCAGCACCTCCGCACTCTGCGTGTCGCACCTCAATCACTTTCGGCTTTATATTGAAGGTCTTGAGCCATAAACCGAAGTGCGAGGTGATGTGCAGGAAGGCTTCACACATGACGATAAATGACGAGATGTGAAGGATGGAGTCCGGAGGTAGATCATGAAAATCTAGCCCATAATAGAACATAATACCTCTCACAATGGGATCAAGGGTGAAGCCTAAGCCACGGAGGAAGTGAGAAACAAATACGACGCTCTCGTTGGGCTCGGGAGTAGGCATGACCTGCCCTGGAGCAGGAAGCCTGTGCTTGATTTCGGCGGTCAGATATCTGACCTCCCTAAGCTTCACAATGTCCTCCTCTGTGATAGAGGAGGCCATCCACCGGCTTTGAAGGTTAGATCCGGACATGATTGAAGATCCGAAGTGCCTAAGCTTGGGCTTCGGGTGTTGGAACTCGAGATGCAGAAAGGCGCAAGCGTGGTAGGAAAGAGGGATAGGCCTCGGCCCCTCTATAAAGGGGGTGAATATCAAGCGTCCTCAGCGTAACCGCTTGGGACTTGCCTAAAAACACGGAGTCATACCAACAGGCGTAGTGGGGTTGCCCGCGCCCATTTTGATGGGAATCCCCCAATAAGGGGAACA
>NC_041391.1:546879199-546885304 GCF_002162155.2 Triticum dicoccoides
GGCCAGAGAGGCCACGGGCAGCAGGCCCAGAGGGGAAACCAGCCCGCGCGGGGCCGCCACGTCGAAGGCGTAAAGGCGAAGTACGCCTTCAGCCGACGGGCGAACCGGTGCGCGCGCACGCGCGTTTAAACCTGACGGGTGGATCCCACCCGTCAGGGCGTGAGGCTGACGGGCTGGCCCCACGGCCGTCGTCGTCTACCTCCGTCCAGAGGCAACGACGAGCTCGCCGGCGGCGATACAGAGCACAGGGAGGTGCGCGGGTGGTACCGTTGGACTCGGGGCGGTGTCGCCGTTCGGGTGGTGGTGGAGACGGTCACCGGAGCAGCCTGGTTCACCGGCGACGAGGTCACGCGGCGGAGGTGCTTCGGGCATCGATGGTTCCGGCCATTCCCGGCTACAAAAAGAGTGGGAAAGAGAGGGGAAAGGGTCAGCGCGGCCGCGCGGTTCCAGATCGAGAGAAAACGGGGGCGGAGGAGGCCTGTACCACGCGAACGCCGATGAGCCGAGGCGGCGGAGCTCGAGCTCGATCTCGAGCTCGGGCGGCTCTGGAGACCAACATGTGGTATGGGAGGTGGATTAGGAGTGTGGGGGAGCGACAGGGAGCGAAAGAGGGGCTTGGGGTCGCCTTATATAGGCTGGCCGAGGTCCACCGTAGGCGTGGCCTACGCGTGCCCGCGGGATCGGCTCGGGTGGCCGTTGAAGAGGGAATGGAGGGCTCGGGGGTGTTCGTGGGAGTGGTGTAGGGTGCCAGGGAGAAAGAGGAGGAGCGGGACGAGCTGCACGCGGGCCACAGGGGTGGCGCGGGCATTGGCCGAGCAGGGCGGCGCTCTGGCGCGAGCTACAGGAGAGAGAGGAGGGCGCGGGAGCAAGTGGGCGGCCTGCTGGCGTGGAGCGGACGTCGAGGGGCATCGACTTGCACGCGGGGGAAGCTCGAGGTGGTCGGGAGACGCGGCGTCAACGGTCGGGTGTCCTGCCGGGCGCTCCAGAGCGCGACTTTGGCCGGCATCCGCAACTTTCCCGCGTCCGCGCGCGTCCACTAGTGTCTGGAGGCTGCAGGGGGTGTGGGCAAAAGTGGGAGTGAGCCTTGGATGCTCTGGAGGGCTGAGGGGAGAGAAGGTGGCTGAGAGAGAGGGGAGAAGCTGCTGTCCAGACAAGACAAATGGGGTTTCCCCCTCCCTCATCATTGCTTCCTCGGGCATAAAAGCATCCAAGTGACAGAGGGAAACGAGGAGGTGTTGTGGTAAAAAGATGGGCTCAAGGATATTAGTGGAAGGGGCTGGAATTTGCATTCCAAAATTCTGCCAGAAGGTGTTTGATGATGGTTTGGGCAAGTTAATAATTTCCACTTGCCATGAGACTCCACTGGGTGAGATGTCACACATAATTAGGGCCTTCCACCCATTTTGAGCTTATTTGGGCAAAGTTGCCAATGCAACTTTTGTAAACCCTAAAAATTGGCAGGAATGGACTTGTGTAGATCCAGTTGGGTAGATCACTTATCCTTGATGCACCACTTGGTGTGGTGGCCTCATTTAGTCATGTGATCAGGCTCACAAAAGTTGGGGTCATGGAGAGAAAGTTGGTAGTACAAAGTAGTTCAAATTTGATTCTAGTCAGAGAGGGTTTTGAGGCACTTTGATCAAGATATCTCTTTCTCCAACCTCTGCCATTTGGTCTAGATGCATTATTAGACCATTGGAGCATGTGCACCAAGTTTGAGAACATTTGGACATGTTTGGCAATGTAAAGTTGCTCAAACTTCAAAATGGACAGAAATGGTTTTGAGGGGATTTCATGGGGTTATACTATTCTCCATGACATGATACTTGTCAAGATCATCAAACATGTCACATGTGACATGATAGAATTTTCTTGGAATTTTTGGAGAATATTTCCTTGGTAAATATTTCAAAAGATTGAAATATCTAGAAAGGGTTTTTGAGGGATTTAACCAAAATTTTGAACATGACCATGTGTTGAAACTCTTATATATGGAAAATATATGTCCACTGAGTCTCCCTAATGTTTTTCAAATATTTTTGAAACAATAAAATAATTTTTCCCTATTAAAGACCATTTCTGGCCTTAAGAAAAAGATTTTAAATAAAATAGGAAAATAGCTTTTAAAATTATATTTTTGTGGTTTATGGGAGTCCTACATCTAATAGGGTTCAAATATACCTTTTGAAATATTTTTCATAACCCGAATCAAGTACTTGCAGTGCAAACCTCAATTTAGGGGTTTTTAGAAAACTAAATTTAGAAAATACTTTTTGGCCAAATTATTTTTGTAAGAAAATTCTATATTGCACTATACACATGGCATGGTCATTGGGCAGAAGTTTGGGGCAAGGAGATGAAATATAGAAGGTGGAGTAGTTGACTTTAAGGAGCACTTGAAAAAAATCACAGAGGGAAAACCAATTCCAAATAAAAGCCAAATAGTGCAAAAGTTTTTGTTGGTCCAAATTTTCATGCTTTAATAATGCAAATGAAATGTTACAAAATGCAGGGTGTGACAACTTGTTCGGCCACCGCACCTGTCGCAAGGCGGGGGCCAGGGCTCGGAGCCCCCTGGTCCCCGCGACGGCGTCGACAGCCAGAGCAGGCCGTGTGTTGCCCGCCATGAGGGTGGAGCGCGGTGCTGGTGGAGAGCGAGTCGGCGGAAGGGAGAACTTTGGCGCACCCCTACCTGGCGTGCCAAATGGCGGATGTTGGGTTCCGGCAGACGCTTGAGGTTCGAACTCTGGGGTGCGTGCAATGATCTTCCCCCTACCAATCCACGTCCAATCGCCTCGCGAGAATCTAATCTAAACGATGAACAACACGAGGGACACAAGATTTATATTGTTTCAGGCCAGCGTTGTGGTGTAATACCCTACTCCAGTGTGTGGTGTGGTGGATTGCCTCAGGGGCTGATGATGAATAGTACAAGGGGAAGAACAGCCTCGTGAGAGGCGTTCTTGAGCTGGTGCGGTGTTCTCGTAGGAAGAGATTCGGTCCTCGTTGGCTTGGTGAGAATCGATGCCTTCCTACTGTGGTGGCTATCTATATATATAGAGGCCCTGGTCCTCTTCCCAAATATTGAGCGGGAAGGGCGCCAACAACGGCCAAATGTCGGATATCGGGTTCCGGCAAAACCCTTAAGGTTCGAACTCTGGGGTGCGCACGAAGATCTTCTCCCTACCGATCCACGCCCCAAAACCTTGCTGTGAATCGAGACTAGCACGATGAACAACACAAGGGACACGAGGTTTATACTAGTTCGGGCCACCGTTGCGGTGTAATACCCTAATCCAGTGTGTGGTGTGGTGGATTGCCTCTGGGGCTAATGATGAACAGTACAGAGGAAGAACAACCTCGTGAGGGGTGTTCTTGAGCTGGTGCGGTGTTCTACTTAGGATGGATCCTCCTCCTCTCTACTATGGTGGCTATCTCTCTATATAGAGGCCCTGGTCCTCTTACCAAATATTGAGCGGGAAGGGCTCCAACAACAGCCATTTTGAAGGGGAACATCTAGTACAAGCTATCCTGACTAAAGTTGGACTTTGACTGCCAAAGGCACTGGCGATGACACCGTCTTGGGCTCCATGGTAACCTCCGTCCTGCCGCTCCACTGGTCTTGGTCTCGGTGCCTGATGCCTCGGTACTCCACGCCTATGCTTGCCCCCTTTGCACCAAAGAGGAAACAAGGACACTGCGCAGGCCGGCGCGCGCCTGGCGCCCACCTGGTCTCGATCGTCATGGCTTGCGTCACGAGCACCTCGCGAGGTACCCTTGCCTTGATCTCTCCGCCTCCTCGCGACCCTACCTGGCGAGGCCGCTTCTAAGGAAGCCTTGAACCGTTGGCCCCGCGAGGCTTGGCCCCTCGCGAGGGTCTTGAGTTTGCGTTGATGAAGATGGGCCGCACTGGGCCTGCACTTGAGCCACGCCGCAGGCCGCAGGCAGGCAAGTCTGGCGACCCCCATTCCCAGAGCGCCGACAACCTTGATCTCCATCGTAGCATCATTGTTGTCTTGCCAACTATTGCTTCTACGACTATCGCTACCGCTTAGTGATAAAGTAAAGCAATTACATGGCAATTGCATTTCATACAATAAAGCGACAACCATATGGCTCCTGCCAGTTGCCCATAACTCTGTTACAAAACATGATTATCTCATACAATAAAATTTAGCATCATGTCTTGACCATATCACATCACAACATGCCCTGCAAAAACAAGTTGGACATCATCTACATTGTTGTTGCAAGTTTTACGTGGCTACTACGGGCTGAGCAAGAACCGTTCTTACCTACGCATCAAAACCACAACGATATTTCGTCAAGTATGTGTTGTCTTAACCTTCACAAGGACCGGGCATAGCCACAATTGATTCAACTAAAGTTGGAGAAACTGACACCCGCCAGCCACATGTGTGTGAAGCACGTCGGTAGAACGAGTCTCGCGTAAGCGCACGCGTAATGTTGGTCTGTGCCGCTTCATCCAACAATACCGCCGAATCAAAGTATGACATGTTGGTAAGCAGTATGACTTGTATCACCCACAACTCACTTGTGTTCTACTCACGCATATAACATCTACGCATAAACCTGGCTCTGATACCACTATTGGGGAACGTAGTAATTTCAAAAAAAAATCCTATGCACACGCAAGATCATGGTGATGCATAGCAACGAGAGGGGAGAGTGTCGTCCACGTACCCTTGTAGACCGTAAGCGAAAGCGTTATGACAATGCGGTTGATGTAGTCGTACGTCTTCACGATCGACTGATCCTTGTATCGAACGTATGGCACCACCGCGATCTGCACATGTTCAGCTTGGTGACGTCCCATGAACTCATGATCCAGTAGATCTTCGAGGGAGAGTTCCGTCAGCACGACGACGTGATGACAGTGTGGATGAAGCTACCGACGCATGGCTTCGCCTAAGCACCGCACATGGCTAAAAGATCAATGATCAACTTGTGTGTCTATGGGGTGCCCCCTCCCACGTATACAAAGGAGTGGAGGAGGGGGAGGAGGCCGGCCTCCTAGGCGCGCCCCAAGGGGAATCCTACCCCCACCGGGAGGAGGATTCCCCCCTTCCAAGAGTAGGAGTAGGAGGGAAGGAATGAGGAGAGAGGGGGAAGGAAAAAAGGGGGCGCCGCCCCCCCCCCCCTTCCTTGTCCAATTCGAACTAGAGGGGGAGGGGGCACGCGGCCTGCCCTAGCTCACCCTTCCTCTCTCCAACAAGGCCCATGAGGCCCATTACACTCCCCGGGGGGTTCCGGTAACCCCCCGGTACTCCGGTATTCGTCCGAACTCATCCAGAACCTTTCCAAAGTCCAAACATAGTCATCCAACATATCGATCTTTGTATCTCTACCATTTTGAGACTCCTCGTCATGTCCGTGATCATATCCGGGACTCCGAACTACCTTCGGTACATCAAAACACATAAACTCATATTACCGATCATCACCGGACGTTAAGCGTGCGGACCCTACGGGTTCGATAACTATGTAGATATGACCGAGACATGTCTCCGATCAATAACCAATAGCGGAACCTAGATGCTCATATTGGTTCCTACATATTCTACGAAGATCTTTATCGGTCAAACCGCATAACAACATACACTACAAAAAAAAGACACATTCGTGACATTTTGGGCTGAACGAAATTTTTTTCTATCATACTTATGACACTTCTATGACGATAATTGTGACAAAACCCGATATCATCATAGATGTGGTGAGCTCCTACTTCTATGACAAAAAATCATGACAGAAAATGGGCTTTTCGTCCTGGGCGGGCCGGAGACGCAGCTGCATGACATTCTTTCGGTCGTCCATGACGGAAAAAATCGTGGTACAAGCAAGGGCGAGGAAAATTTTGGCGAGTTCCCGGTTATGGTGGGAGGTCGGGGGCCGAGCGATGCGCGTTTCACTCGTACACGTACGCGCGTGTGTGCGAGGCATTGGCTCTAACTGAACCCAAGTGAGGCGTTGGGCTCTAACTGAACCCGAGCGATTGCACTGCAGGCTACGCATTATTTAACCCGAGTGATCGATCGATGACTGTTAACTGAACCCGATCGATGTTGCCTCTGGATGAACAGT
>NC_041391.1:546886230-546897563 GCF_002162155.2 Triticum dicoccoides
CAAGACCCCGTTTCGACCATAGGAGGTCCGTTTCCTCCATTTTGCAGTACGCCAGACCCCTCCCAATGAACAGGATCCCGTTTCGAACGTGGCCTGTCGAACACAAGGTCGTTTCCTCCGTTCTGTGGTACGCCAGGCCTCGTTTCCATCACCTGTTCCATCCAAGCCGGTTGGCTCCCACGCTCCGTTGCCTCCCGATGAACCTGACGCATTCCATTGCCTCCCCATGAACACGACGCATTATGTTGCCTCCCCATGAACACGACGACGATGCAGTTTCTCCGTTCTGACCCAGCCATGTACACGAGCCCTGGCCGTACTTATGCGCGAGTAGGTGTTCGAGACCCCGCCCGTATGTATGTATGTGGCCGTATTTTCTTTCTTGCACCCTGGCCGTTGTACATACGTGTACATGCTACATGCGCGCCTCTACTACGACACGTGCGCTCCTCTACTACGACACGTGCGTGCCTCTACATCCACCAGTATGTACGTACTTGTTCGCGACCAGAATGACAACCCTACGTACGCTTCGACCAGGTGGGTGCCGACTGTCAGGCACTTCCTTGCGTGTGAAGATGTAGGTGGTGGGTCCCAGCAGTCAGGGGGCGAATCGATTTTTTTTGCCCGGACGCACTTCCTTGCGTGCGAAGATGTAGATGCTGGGTCTCAACAGTCAGGGGGGGAAATCGTTTTTTGTTTGCCCGGACGCACTTCCTTGTGTGCGAAGATGTAGCTGGTGGGTCCCAGCAGTCAGGGGGAGACGGTTTTTTCGTGAAATACCATGGCCTGTCCGGTGGGTCCCTGCTGTCTGGTGGAGGTATCATTATTTTCCGCATAATAAGGAGGCACTTCGATGTTGCGGCCATGGACCCAGCTGTCAGCCTCTCCACGTATAGTCCATGTCCGATGGAAGTCGTTCCTTGACCACGTTGACCATGCCGCGCCGAGAACACCAGGGCAGTGGAAGATGGCGAGGCCTAGGAAGGGGATGATGCGGAGCCGGGGAAGACGTGACAGTGGAAACCTGCGCGGAGAGGAGTACGAGGGTTCAGTGGTTCGGCTGCGGTGTGAGGCTGCCGTGGCCGCAGGGCCTGGCCAGCGATGGGAATAGTAAGGAGCGGTGAGGCTTCCGCGGCAGCACAGCCGGCCATGGGAGGTAGGAGCATGCGGCAGGGCAGGCGCTGCTTTGGGCGGCTGGAGCAAGAAGACCAGAGGTTGAAGAAGCACTACGGCCGTTGGATGGACATCGTACGGTCACTGAAGCTAGAATCGTTTATATTGACTAAGTTGACAAAGTCCTTGGTACACGCCAACTTAGTAGGCCCATAGGTCAGCCTCCTAAATGGTGCGCCCCAGATGTCAGGGGAGGAATCGTTTTTTGGGCGGCCGAAGCTAAGAATATCCGA
This sequence comes from Triticum dicoccoides, assembly GCF_002162155.2. Taxonomy (NCBI): domain Eukaryota; kingdom Viridiplantae; phylum Streptophyta; class Magnoliopsida; order Poales; family Poaceae; genus Triticum; species Triticum dicoccoides. The sequence goes on from NC_041391.1 coordinate 546,887,640, forward strand.
GATTGAAGAAGAAGCACGACATCTGTTGGATAGACATCCAACGGCCACTGCTGCGAGAACCGTGTGTTGACTATAATAAGTTGACAAAGCCTTGCATACGCATCAATTTTTTTTAGGGGACGTGTCAACTTAGTAGGCCCACAAGTGTGTGGCAGAGAACTTATAGCCCATTTGCGAGTTAGAATGTACAGCCCATTTTTGAATTCTAATGGAATTTACTACAGCCCATTTACACTTTGTTAAAAGCACAGCCCATTTTCTAGCTAGGACAACGATTAATAATTTCAACCAACCATTGAAGACAGAATTCAATAAAATTTCCCACATTTTGATGGGATCCGAAATATTTTTATCCCGAAATTTCTAGTCAGATTAAATATAAACTTGTATTACGAAAAAATCCAACGAAACATTGCCCGTGCAACAATGAAAATTTAAGATTTTCAAAATCCATAAATAATATTTTATAAACTAATTTCATGTTTGGTGCATTTTTTTATAGTTACTGCCCAGTTTTTATAATTACATCCCATTTATTATTTTTTAAAGCCCATTTTCCTATTAAGCCTAATGCATCCCTCCTAGGAAAGATTTGCAGCCGAGCGGGGCGGAGAATAACAAGTTGACCATGCCTGAGTATTCCTCAAAAAACGTATAGCTAGGCTAGCCATTTTCATCTTGAAAAAAATTAATATCTGGGCTGGATATCTGGCCTGGGCTAGACAGGCCACAGCCCACCCATTTAATACCCTGCTCTCCTCTGAACAACAACGAAATCATCGCCAAGAAAAACTCTACAGTGCTCACGCCTCAAAAACACAAATACTGCTCGAGCTGCTTGGTCCCAGCTGTCGGACGCACCTTGTGCAATTCTCTCATATATATTGACTACATAGGTTGACAATGGCGTGGGATCGTGATGTCAGGAAACCAGGAGGACGCAAAAAAATATAGTTGTACATAATAAGGAGGCACTTGCTTAGGTACGGCTATGGCCCTAGTGGGTCCCTAGTTTCATCCAGTCAAAATAAAGTCATCTCCTGAATCCCCATGTTCGTTGACTATGTTAACAATGCTCAACGCCACGGCGAGCGCAACAACTCGAAGGACGACGGAGCCCTACGGATGGTCTGATATAGCGCCCTGATAACCCACAAGTGTAGGGCATAATTGTAGCATCTTTCGATAAGTAAGAGTGTCGAACCCAACGAGGAGCTAAAGGTACAACAAATATACTCTCAAGTCCTATCTGCCACGGATACGACTCTACGCATGCTTAGTGTTCGCTTTACCTAGAACAGGTATGAAACTAGAAATGCTTTGTAGGTATGATAGGATAGGTTTGCAAGATAACAAAGAGCATGTAAATAAAAGCTAGGGGCTGTTTAGATAAAGAAGCAATAAATTAAATATAGCGAGTGTGGAGAAGTGGTGGTAGGAGTTGTGAAATTGTCCCTAAGCAATTGACTACGTTACTAGACCGGTAATCACTATTGCAATTCTATTTGAGGGAGAGACATAAGCTAACATACTTTCTCTTCTTGGATCATATGCACTTATGATTGGAACTCTAGCAAGCATCCGCAACTACTAAAGATCATTAAGGTAAAACCCAACCATAGCATTAAAGTATCAACTCCCCTTTATCCCATATTCAATCAACCTACTAACTCGGGTATGTGCTTCTGTCACTCACGCCACCCACCATAAGCAAATCATAAACATATTGCAAATCCTGTAGCAGGAATCCCTCACGCTTGCGCGACACAGAGAGCACCATAGGACAACACCAATAATAAAACATGCAACTCAAACCAATCATAGCAATTCATCAATTACCGATAGGACAACGAAAATCTACTCAGACATCATAGGATGGCAACACATCATTGGATAATAATATGAAGCATAAAGCACCATGTTTAAGTAGAGGGTATCGCGGGTTGAGGGAGAGTGGACCGCTGAATATAGATTCGGGAAGGTGATGGAGATGTTGGTGGAGATGATGGAGGTGTTGGTGTAGATCGCGGTGATGATGATGGCACCCGGCGGCGCTCCGGCGCCACCGGAAGCAAGGGGGAGAGAGCCCCCCTTCTTCTTCTTCTTCCTAGAACTTCTCCCTAGATGGGAGAAGGGTTTCCCCTCTGGTCCTTGGCTCCCATGGCGTCGGAGGGGCGAGAGCCACTCCGAGATTGGATCTATCTCTCTGTTTCTGCGTTCTGGGATTCTGCCCTGGCACCGTTTCTTTTATATCCGAAGATCCGTAACTCTGATTGGATTGAAACCTACGCCCAGATCTTTTTCCAAAAATTAGCTTTCTTGCGGCCAAAGAAGGGCATCAACCACCTTACAAGGGGCCCAGGAGGGTGGGGGCGCGCCCACCGGGAGTAGGCGTGGGCCCCTATCTCGTGGCCACCTCGGGCACCGTCTCGCGTTGATTTTAATTCCCAAAAATCACAAATATTCCAAAATAATTCTCCATCCGTTTTTATCCCGTTTGGACTCCGTTTGATATGGGGTTTCTGCGAAACATAAAACATGCAACAGACAGGAACTGGCACTGGGCACTGGATCAATATGTTAGTCCCAAAAATAATATAAAAAGTTGCCAAAAGTATATGAAAGTTGAATAATATTGGCATGGAACAATCAAAAATTATAGATACGACGGAAACGTATCGGCATCCCCAAGCTTAGTTCCTGCTCGTCCTCGAGTAGGTAAAAGATAAAAAAGATAATTTTAGATGTATAATAGTACCTAACATAATCTTGATCATATGTTTAATCATGGCATGAATATTAAGATACGAGTGATTCAAGGCAATAGTCTATCATTTGACATAAAAACAATAATACTTAGGGCATCCCAACAAACAATCATGTCTTTCAAAATATCAATGCTTCCAGAACGTTATCCCTACAAAATCATATAGTCTTGTATCATCCCTTTTCTTAACACAAGGTACCCCTCATGCCTATCCTGGTGTCAGCTAAGCAATTGTTTCATACTTTAGTATTCTCAAACTTTTTCAACCTTCACGCAATACATGAGCGTGAGCCATGGATATAGCTCTATGCGTGGAATAGAATATGATGGTGGAGGTTATGTGGAGAAGACCAAAAGGGAGAAAGTCTCACATCGATGCGGCTAATCAATGGGCTATGGAGATGCCCATCAATTGATGTCAACACGAGGAGTAGGGATTGCCATGCAACGGATGCACTAAGAGATATAAGTGTAAGAAAGCTCAACAAAAGAACCTAAGTGGTTTTGCATCCAACTTGCTTGCTCATGAAGACCTAGGGCATTTGAGGAAGCCCATCATTGGAATATACAAGCCAAGTTCTATAATGAAAATTCCCACTAGTATATGAAGGTGACAACATAGGAGACTCTATATGAAGAACATGGTGCTACTCTGAAGCACAAGTGTGGTAAAAGGATAGTAACATTGCCCCTTTTCTTTTTCTTTTTTTTCTTTTTTTTGGGCGGGTTTCTTTGGCCCCCTTTTTTTATTTAGGCTTCTTTGGCCTCTATTTTTTTCTTTTTCCCTTTTTTTCATGGGGCAATGCTCTATAATGATGATCATCACACTTTTATTTACTTACAACTCAATATTACAACTCGATGCTAGAACAAAAATGTGACTCTATATGAATGCTTCCGGCGGTGTACCGGGATGTGCAATGATCTAGCGTAGCAATGACATCAAAAAATGGACAAGCCATGAAAACATCATGCTAGCTATCTTACAATCATGCAAAGCAATATGACAATGAATGCTCAAGTCATGAATATGACGATGATGGAAGTTGCATGGCAATATATCTCGGAATGGCTATGGAAATGCCATGATAGGTAGGTATGGTGGCTATTTTGAGGAAGATATAAGGAGGTTTATGTGTGATAGAGAGCATCGTATCACGGGGTTTGGATGCACCGGCGAAGTTTGCACCAACTCTCGAGGTGAGAAAGGGCAATACACGTTACCAAAGAGGCTAGCAATGATGGAAGGGTGAAAGTGCATATACACTAGTAGAAAAAGGGGCAAATATGAGACACATTAGTGCCGGTTTGATTTTGAGCCGGCACTGATGTGTCCATTAGTGTCGGTTCCAATGGCTAGCTGGCCGCTCTCATTAGTACCCGTTCGTGGCGAACTTTTAGCACCGGTTCGTGCCACGAACCGGTACTAAAGAGAGTGGTGGCAGGATATTGTCAGTCTGGGGCCCTCCAGCACCTTTAGTATCGGTTCATGGCACGAAGCGGTACTAAAGGTCGTCGTACATAAACCCTTCAACCACCCGAGCTCGCTCTGTTCTTCCCCTTTCCCCTCACTTCCTCTGTTCTTCCCCTCTCTTCCTCGAGCTCATCATAAATTTTGCCCAAAATTTGTCAAGATTTGAAGGCCCCCATCCATTCAAATTATCACAAAGGTTAATAACTTTGTCCTTTCATCTCTCAGTGCTAGATTAGCTCTTGCAATGCTTTGTATAGTGATTAATTTGTGAGTTTAGTAATTTGGGAGGAATTATATGTGCTAGTATTTGATTTATATGCAATTTGAGGTCAAAAATAACACTTAGTTTGCATATGTAGGTGTGGTTTACTTAGTGCCTTCTAAATCTCTGTTGTAACCACCGTCGATCGCCCGCCACGTCCCGTCGCTGGCACCACCTTGTGGTGAGGCTCTTGTTCATGAATGTTTTACATTACCAAATTGATGTTTGTGTGATTTGGATATATAGTTACTCGTATAATTATCTTACCCGTACGTTGTTTGTTATACATAGTGCCATGGTTTTGATATCCGTCCCCGTCGGCCCTCGTCCTTGTTATGATTCGTATGTGGTATATTCTCTTTTAAAACTAGTTGTTGTATTTCGTGTTTATGACAAATTATGCCGATCAAGTTGCCATAGATAATTTTATCTAGGAGGTATGTGAACCGGAAATTCCAACCGACCCTATTGTCGAGAGGTTAAATTTAGTTGAAAGAGAAAACGAGTATTTGAAAGAAAAATTGAAAAGAATTGAGGGGGATAAGATGGAATTGGAGTTGCATGTTGCCGATGTCATCGATGATCACAAGATCAAGATGGAGAAAATGAGGTTGAAGATTAGAAAGATTAGAAAATATGCCATTGATAGTGTGGCTTGGTATCATTATGCTGTTGGATCAATTGTTACCTTAGTTGCGATCTTGATCACATTTGTTGTTGCATTTAAATTCTTTAGCTAGAGAGTTATTTGTATGTTGCATTTAATTAAGTGTTGTATATGAACTTTATGTATGAACTTGTATTAATTTGGTCTATTCGGTGTTGTGTAATGAAGATGAGCCGTCAATGGATGTATGATGACCGATGCTCTCCTGAGTTCATTAATGGTGTGCATACTTTTCTGCTTGCCGCTGAGGCAAACAAGCGGGCGGATGGTTTTCTGCCTTGTCCATGTGCTGGATGTAAGAATGGTCACAATTACTCTACGTCAAGAACCATTCACGTCCACCTATTTGAGTCCGGTTTCATGCCCCACTATAATGTTTGGACCAAGCACGAAGAAATAGGGGTTATGATGGAAGACAATGAAGAAGAAGAGGACGACGACGGCTATCCTGACCATGGGTTCCCTGAATATGATGATACAACAATGGGGGAAGAAGCCGAGCCGGCAATGCGGGAAGAAGCTGAAGAAGAGGCATCAAATGAGCCTGCTGATGATCTAGGTCGGGCCATTGCTGAGGCAAAGAGAAACTGCGCAAGTGATTTGGAGAAGAAGAAGTTGCAGCGCATGTTAGAGGATCACAAGAAATTGTTGTACCCAAATTGCGAAGCTGACAAAAAAAGTTGGGCACCACACTGGAATTGCTGCAATGGAAGGCAGAGAATGGTGTATCTGACAAGGGATTTGGAAAGTTGCTGGTAATGATAAAGAATATGCTTCGAAAGGACAACCAATTTCCTGAGAGTACGTATGAAGCAAAGAAGGATGTCTGCCCTCTAGGGTTAGAGGTGCAAAAGATACATGCATGCCCTAATGACTACCTTCTCTACCGCGGTGAGTACGAGGATTTGAACGCTTGCCCGGTATGCGGTGCATTGCGTTATAAGATCAGTCGCGATGACCCTAGTGATGTCGAGGGCGAGTGCCCCAGGAAGAAGATACCTGCCAAGGTGATGTGGTATGCTCCTATAATACCATGGTTGAAACATTTGTTCCATAACAAAGAGGATGCGAAGGCGATGCAGTGGCACGGAGAAGACCATAAGAAAGACGGAAAGTTGAGAGTACCCGCTGACGGTTCGCAGTGGAGAAAAATCGAGAGAAACTACTGGGAGGAGTTTGCAGGTGACCCAAGGAACGTATGATTTGGTCTAAGCGCAGATGGCATTAATCCTTTTGGGGAGCAGAGCAGCAACCATAGCACCTGGCCTGTGACTCTATGTTTGTATAACCTTCCTCCTTGGTTGTGCATGAAGCGGAAGTTCATTATGATGCCATTGTTCATCCAAGGCCTAAGCAACCCGGCAACAACATTGATGTGTACCTAAGGCCATTATTTGAAGAACTATTACAGATGTGGAATGGAACAGGTGTACGTGCGTGGGATGAGCACGGACAGGAAGAATTTGACCTAAAGGCGTTGATGTTCGTGACCATCAATGATTGTCCTACTCTCAGTAACCTTTCAGGATAGACAAACAAGGGATACCGCAGATGCACGCACTGTTTGGATGATACCGACAGTATATATTTGGATAGTTGTAGGAAGAATGTGTACCTGGGACATCGTCGATTACTTCCGAGAAGGCATCCCGTAAGAAAGAAAGGCAATCATTTCAAAGGTGAGGCGGATCACCGGATGAAGCCTCGCCACCATACTGGTGCTGATGTACATGATATGGTCTGGGATTTTTGAAGGTAATCTTTGGAAAGGGTCCTAACGGACAACCTGTTCTGAAATACGCTGACGGACGCGCACCCATGTGGAAGAAGAAATCTATATTCTGGGACCTGCCATATTGGAAAGACCTAGAGGTCCGCTCCGCAATCAACGTGATGCACGTGACGAAGAATCTTTGCGTGACCCTGGTTGGCTTTTTGGGCGTGTATGGGAAGACAAAAGATACACCAGAGGCACGGGAGGACCAGCAACGTATGCACGGAAAAGAGGGCATTCATCAGGGTTAGGCTAGCTACGCTCTTACCAAAGAAGAGAAGGAAATCTTCTCTGAATGCCCGCTCAACATGAAGGTACCGTCTGGCTTCTTGTTGAATATAAAGGGAATAATAAATGTGGCAGAGAAAAAGTTCTAGAACCTAAAGTCTCATGACCGCCACGTGATTATGACGCAACTACTTCCAGTTGCATTGAGGGGGCTTCTACCGGAAAATGTTCAATTAGCAATTGTGAAGCTATGTGCATTCCTCAATGCAATCTCTCAGAAGGTAATCGATCCAGAAATCATACCAAGGTTACAGAATGATTTGGTGCAATGTCTTGTCAGTTTCGAGCTGGTGTTCCCACCATCCTTCTTCAACATCATGGCGCATGTCCTAGTTCACCTTTGCGAAGAGATTAACATTTTGGCTCCTGTATTTCTACACAATATGTTCCCCTTTGAGAGGTTCATGGGAGTCTTGAAGAAATATGTTCATAACCATGCTAGGCCAGAAGGAAGCATCTCGAAGGGCCATGAAAATGAGGAGGTCATTGAGTTTTGTATTGACTTTATTCCTGACCTTAAGCCGATTGGTGTTCCTGAATCGCAGCATAAGGGCAGACTGGATGGAAAAGGCACGCTAGGAGGGCATCAAATAATATGTATGGACGGGCATTCTCTCACGGAAGCACACTACACAGTTTTACAGAATTCCGCCTTGGTGGCTCCGTATATGGAGGAACACAAGAATTTTCTACACTCCAAACACCCGGAGAAGTCTGACGACTGGATTACACGTGAACACACGAGGACTTTTGCTGGTTGGTTGCAGAAACGTGCCATGCATGATGGAGATATTCAAAATGACCTGTACTCGCTGTCCCAGTTACCATTCCGAATATAATGACTTTCAAAGGGTACCAGATAAATGGGAATACATTTTACACGATCGCCCAAGATAAGAAGAGCACCAACCAAAACAGTGGTGTCCGCTTTGATGCAACAACCAACACGGGAAAGGAAACATATTATGGTTACATAGAGGACATATGGGAACTTAACTACGGAGGTGGTTTGAAGGTCCCTTTGTTTCGGTGCAAATGGGTCAATATGACACGAGGCGGGGTAACGGAAGACCCGCAGTGCGGAATGACAACAGTGGATCTCAACAATCTTGCATATGCAGACGAACCATTGGTCATAGCCAATGATGTGGCACAGGTTTTTTATGTGAAAGACATGTCTACCAGGCCGAGAAAAAGAAAATATAAGGAAGCGAATGGATCATACGACAAGCCAAAGCGCCACATAGTTCTTTCAGGGAAAAGAAACATCGTGGGAGTGGATGACAAGACAGACATGTCAGAAGATTATGAAAAGTTTGATGAAATTGCTCAATTCACAGTGAATATTGACCCAAACATCCAGTTAAATGATGAAGATTTTCCATGGCTACGACGCAAAGGGACACACGCGAAGAAAAAGTTTCACACCCATAGATCTGGGATGTGATCGGCTTCACTATCATCACTTTCTTCTGTGTTTCACACCCAGGAGGGAATCTCTCTAATAGTTAGGGTAGTTATGTGTTTTGGCATTTGAAACGCGAAGAAATTTTATGTGCAAACAAATTCTTTCATGCATTTACTGATTTTTTTCAGCTAAATGACCCTGAAATTGAAAAAGATTTCAAATCAACTCAGAAAAGGTTGAAAGTTGGCATGGTATCATAATTTCACCCACATAGCATGTGCAAAATAGTAGAGAGGGTTACGGCAAAAACTGGATGCACTTCGTGTACAAAATGGAAAATCTCTTTCGAAGTATCAGGGTTTTGGACGAAAACTCATCTGTTACAAAGGCATTTCATTTTTTAAATAACATAAGCATTACCAAATTGAATATAATGATAAAACACACTAATATTAAACATAAGAAAAAAGAATCACTGAAAAATATTTTTTCAAAGTTAAGTTATTCACAAACTAGTGATTCACACAAATTTCAAATAATTCAAAATTTAAACTATTCAAATTTGAAAACTACCGGCACTAACAGAAATTTTGTAATTTTTTGTACCTAAAGCAAAAATATTCACAAAGAAACTCTAAATACAGCAAAAAAACAACTCAAAAATAAATAAAACAAAATAAATAAAGCAAAAAAAATTAAGAAAATAAAAATGCCCGCCTACTAGGCCAAAGCGGCCTTCATACGACTAGAAACACAACCTTTTGTTGGGCCAGGATGCAGGCCCGCAAAGGCCTAGTAGGACCACAGGGCAGCACAGAATAGCTAGGCCCAGTAGGCCTGCTTAGGAGAGGAGCTCGAGAGAGCTACCGCACTGGGCTTATAAACCATTGCGGTAGCCCCTCGACTAGCGAGGTGGGACTAAACTTGCCGCACCGCACTACGCCAGCGCACCCCCTTTAGTACCGGATGGTGGCTGCAACCAGTACTAAAGAGGGGGTCTTTAGTACCGGTTGGTGCCATGACCCGGTAGAAAAGGGGCGTGCTTCCCGCCGCTTGGCCTGGCCAAAACAGACCTTTAGTACCGGTTGGTGGATCCAACCGGTACTAAAGGTCAATCCTATATGTACAACACTTGAAAAAAATTCAGTTTCCCTCTCTGTTTCTTCTCTCCGTCGACGACACTCGCCGCCTGCCCCGATCGACGCCGTCGCCGCCCCGACCGTCCCCGCCCCTCGTCGCCGCCTCGGCCGTCCCCGTCCCCGTCGTCCCCGTCGCCGTGCCCCG